>NW_027254468.1:0-244542 GCF_044704955.1 Pristiophorus japonicus | reverse complement strand
AGGGATATGGATAAAGATAGAGATAAAGATAGAGTTAGAGATATAGAGTTAGAGATATAGAGATAGTGATAGGGATAGGGATAGAGATAGAGATAGAGATAGTGATAGGGATATGTATCGGGATAGAGATAGAGATAGAGATAGCGATAGAGATAGTGACAGTGATAGAGATCGAGATCGAGATTGGGATAGGTATAGAGATAGAGATAGAGATAAAGATATTGATAGTGATAGTGATAGAGATAGTGATAGGGATAGATATAGAGATAGAGATAGTGATAGAGATAGGGATAGAGATAGAGATAGAGATAGGGATAGGGATAGAGATAGTGATAGAGATAGTGATAGAGATAGGGATAGAGATAGAGATAGAGATAGGGATAGGGATAGAGATAGTGATAGAGATAGTGATAGTGATAGGGATAGGGATAGTGATAGTGATAGGGATAGAGATAGAGATAGGGATAGGGATTGGGATATGGATGGAGATAGAGATAAAGATAGAGTTAGAGATATAGAGTTAGAGATATAGAGATAGTGATAGGGATAGGGATAGAGATAGAGATAGAGATAGTGATAGGGATAGGGATAGAGATGGAGATAGGATAGAGATAGGGATAGGGATAGAGATAGGGATAGGGATAAAGATAGGGCTAGAGATAGAGATAGAGTTAGAGATATAGAGTTAGAGATACAGAGTTAGAGATATAGAGATAGAGATAGGGATAGAGGTAGGGATCGGGATAGAGATAGGGATAGGGATAGAGATAGGGATAGAGATAGAGATAGAGATAGAGATAGAGATAGAGATAGAGATAGAGATGGAGATGGAGATAGTGATAGCGATAGAGATAGAGATAGAGATAGAGATAGTGATCGTGATAGGGATAGGGATAGAGATAGAGATAGAGATAGTGATAGTGATAGTGATAGTGATAGTGATAGAAATAGGGATTGAGATAGAGATAGAGATAGGGATAGGGATAGAGATAGAGATAGAGATATTGATAGGGATGGGAATAGAGATAGGGATAGTGATAGTGATAGTGATAGTGATAGCAATAGGGATAGAGATAGAGATAGAGATAGAGATAAAGATAGTGACAGTGATAGAGATAGGGATAGGGATAGAGATAGAAATAGAGATAGGTATAGGGATAGAGATAAAGATAGAGATAGTGATAGTGATAGGGATAGGGATAGAGATAGAGATAGAGATAGTGATCGTGATAGGGATAGGGATAGAGATAGAGATAGAGATAGAGATAGTGATAGTGATAGTGATAGTGATAGAAATAGGGATAGAGATAGAGATAGAGATAGGGATAGGGATAGAGATAGAGATAGAGATAGAGATATTGATAGGGATAGGGATAGAGATAGAGATAGAGATAGAGTTAGAGATATAGAGTTAGAGATATCGAGATAGGGATAGAGAGAGAGATAGTGATAGAGATAGGGATAGAGATAGTGATAGAGATAGTGATAGTGATAGGGATAGAGATAGAGATAGAGATAGAGATAGTGATAGTGATAGTGATAGTGATAGAAATAGGGATAGATATAGAGATCGAGATAGAGCTGGGATAGGGATAGAGATAGGGATAGAAATAGAGATAGAGATAGAGATAGGGATAGGGATAGAGATACAGATAGAGATAGTGATAGGGATAGGGATAGGGATTGAGATAGAGAAAGAGATAGCGATAATGATAGTGATAGTGATAGTGATAGAGATAGGGATAGGGATAGGGATAGGGATAGAGATAGTGATAGAGATAGTGATAGGGATAGAGATAGAGATAGGGATAGAGATAATGATAGGGATAGAGATAGAGATAGAGATCGAGATAGTGATAGTGATAGAGATAGGGATAGAGATAGGGATAGTGATAGTGATAGTGATAGTGATAGGGATAGGGATAGAGATAGAGATAGAGATAGTGATAGTGATAGCAATAGGGATAGAGATAGAGATAGAGATAGAGATAGGGATAGGGATAGAGATAGAGATAGAAATAGAGATAGGTATAGGGATAGGGATAGAGATAGAGATAGAGATAGAGATAGAGATAGGGATAGGGATACAGATAGCGATAGAAATAGAGATAGGTATAGGGATAGGGATAGAGATAGATATAGAGATAGAGATAGTGATAGTGATAGGGATAGGGATAGAGATAGAGATAGTGATAGTGATAGCAATAGGGATAGAGATAGAGATAGAGATAGAGATAGGGATAGGGATAGAGATAGAGATAGAAATAGAGATAATGATACGGATAGGGATAGAGATAGAGATAGAGATAGAGATAGTGATAGTGATAGGGATAGGGATAGAGATAGAGATAGAGATCGTGATAGTGATAGCAATAGGGATAGAGATAGAGATAGAGATAGAGATAGGGATAGGGATAGAGATAGAGATAGAAATAGAGATAGGTATAGGGATAGGGATAGAGATAGAGATAGAGATAGAGATAGAGATAGAGATAGGGATAGGGATACAGATAGCGATAGAAATAGAGATAGGTATAGGGATAGGGATAGAGATAGATATAGAGATAGAGATAGTGATAGTGATCGGGATAGGGATAGGGATAGGGATAGAGAGAGAGATAGAGATAGCGATAATGATAGTGATAGTGATAGAGATAGGGATAGAGATAGGGATAGGGATTGGGATATGGATAGAGATAGAGATAAAGATAGAGATAGAGATAGGGATAGGGATAGAGATAGAGATAGAGATATTGATAGGGATATGTATAGAGTTAGAGATAGAGATAAAGATAGTGACAGTGATAGAGATAGGGATAGGGATAGAGATAGAGATAAAGATAGAGTTCGAGATATAGAGTTAGAGATATAGAGATAGAGATATAGAGATAGGGATAGAGATAGGGATAAAGATAGGGATAGAGATAGTGATAGAGATAGTGATAGTGATAGGGATAGGGATAGGGATAGAGATAGAGATCGAGATTGGGATAGGGATAGAGATAGAGATAGTGATAGTGATAGTGATAGAGATAGGGATAGAGATAGAAATGGAGATAGAGATATAGAGATAGGGATAGAGATAGGGATAAAGATAGGGATAGAGATAGTGATAGAGATAGTGATAGTGATAGTGATTGGGATAGGGATAGAGATAGAGATAGTGAAAGAGATAGTGATAGGGATAGGAATAGGGATAGAGATAGAGATAGAGATAGTGATAGTGATAGTGATAGTGATAGAGGTCGAGATAGGGATCGAGATAGAGATAGTGAAAGAGATAGTGATAGGGATAGGGATAGAGATAGAGATAGTGATAGTGATAGTGATAGAGATAGAGATCGGGATAGGGATAGAGATAGAGATAGAGATAATGATAGAGATAGGGATAGAGATAGAGATAGAGATAGTGAAAGAGATGGAGATAGTGATAGGGATAGGGATAGGGATAGAGATAGAGGTAGAGATAGTGAAAGAGATAGTGATAGGGATAGGGATAGGGATAGAGATAGAGGTAGAGATAGTGATAGTGATAATGATAGAGATAAAGATAGGGATAGGGATAGAGATAGAGATAGTGAAAGAGATAGTGATAGGGATAGGGATAGGGATAGTGATAGGGATAGAGATAAAGATAGTGATAGTGATAGTGATAGTGAAAGGGATAGGGATAGGGATAGAGATAGAATTCGAGATATAGAGTTGGAGATATAGAGATGGAGATAGGGATAGAGATAGAGATAGGGATAGGGATAAGAATAGAGATAGGGATAGAGATAGAGGTATAGATATAAATATAGAGATATAGAGATAGGGATAGATAGGGATAGAGAGAGATATAGAGATAGGGATAGAGATAGGGATAGAGATAGGGATAGAGATCGAGATCGAGATTGGGATAGGTATAGAGATAGAGATAGAGATAAAGATATTGATAGTGACAGTGATAGAGATAGTGATAGGGATAGATATAGAGATAGAGATAGTGATAGAGATAGGGATAGAGATAGAGATAGAGATAGGGATAGGGATAGAGATAATGGTAGAGATAGTGATAGTGATAGAGATAGGGATAGGGATAGAGATAGAGATAGTGAAAGAGATAGTGATAGGGCTAGGGATAGGGATAGAGATAGAGATAGAGATAGTGATAGTGATAGTGATAGAGATCGAGATTGGGATAGGGACAGAGATAGAGATAGTGGTAGTGATAGGGATGGGGATGGAGATAGAGTTAGTGATCGTGATAGGGATAGAGATAGAGATCGTGATAGTGATAGTGATAGAGATAGAGATAGGGATAGGGATAGAGATAGGAATAGGGATAGAGATAGTGACAGAGATAGTGATAGGGATAGGGATAGAGATAGAGATAGGGATAGAGATAGGGATAGAGATAGAGATAGAGATAGGGATAGGGATAGAGATAGAGATAGAGATAGAGATAGAGATAAAGATATTGATAGTGATAGTGATAGTGATAGAGATAGTGATAGGGATAGATATAGAGATAGAAATAGTGATAGAGATAGGGATAGGGTTAGAGATAGTGATAGAGATAGTGATAGAGATAGGGATAGAGATAGATATAGAGATAGGGATAGAGATAGGGATAGAGATAGGAATAGGGATAGGGATGTGGATAGAGATAGAGATAGTGATAGTGATAGTGATAGAGATAGGGATAGGGATTCGGATAGGGATAGAGATAGAGATAAAGATAGAGTTAGAGATATAGAGTTAAAGATATAGAGATAGTGATAGAGACAGAGATAGGGATAGAGATAGGGATAGAGATAATGGTAGAGATAGTGATAGTGATAGGGATAGGGATAGAGATAGAGTTAGGGATAGTGATAGGGATAGAGATAGTGATAGAGATAGTGATAGTGATAGGGATAGAGATAGGGGTAGATATAGTGATAGTGATAGTGATAGAAATAGGAATCTAGATAGAGATAGAGATAGAGATAGAGATAGCGATAGAGATAGAGATAGAGATAGAGATAGTGATCGTGATAGGGATAGGGATAGGGATAGAGATAGAGATAGAGATAGTGATAGTGATAGTGATAGTGATAGTGATAGAAATAAGGATAGAGATAGAGATAGAGATAGAGATCGAGATAGAGATAGGGATAGGGATAGAGATAGATATAGTGATAGGGATAGGGATAGGGATAGAGATAGAGATAGAGATAGCGATAATGATAGTGATAGTGATAGTGATAGAAATAGGGACAGGGATAGGGATAGAGATAGAGATAGAGATATAGAGTTAGAGATATAGATTTAGAGATATAGAGATGGAGATAGGATAGAGGTAGGGATAGGGATAGAGATAGGGATAGGGATAAAGATAGGGCTTGAGATAGAGATAGAGTTAGAGATATAGAGTTAGAGATACAGAGTTAGAGATATAGAGATCGAGATAGGGATAGAGATAGTGATAGGGATAGAGATAGGGATAGGGATAGAGATAGGGATAGAGATAGAGATAGAGATAGAGATAGAGATAGTGATAGTGATAGGGATAGTGATAGGGATAGGGATAGAGATAGAGATAGAGATAGCGATAGTGATAGTGATAGAAATATGGATAGTGATAGCGATAGAGATAGAGATAGCGATAATGATCGTGATAGTGATAGAGATAGGGATAGGGATTGGGATATGGATGGAGATACACATAAAGATAGAGTTAGAGATATAGAGTTAGAGATATAGAGATAGGGATAGAGATAGAAATAGAGATAGGTATAGGGATAGAGATTGTGATAGAGATAGTGATAGTGATAGGGATAGGGATAGAGATAGAGATAGAGATAGTGATCGTGATAGGGATAGGGATAGAGATAGAGATAGAGATAGAGAAATTGATAGTGATAGGGATAGGGATAGAGATAGAGATAGAGATAGTGATAGTGATAGCAATAGGGATAGAGATAGAGATAGAGATAGAGATAGGGATAGGGATAGAGACAGAGATAGAGATAGTGATAGGGATAGGGATAGGGATAGGGATAGAGATAGAGATAGAGGTAGCGATAATGATAGTGATAGTGATAGTGATAGAGATAGGGATAGGGATAGGGAGTGGGATATGGATAGAGATAGAGATAAAGATAGAGATAGAGATATGTATAGGGATAGAGATAGAGATAGAGATAAAGATAGTGACAGTGATAGAGATAGGGATAGGGATAGAGATAGAGATAAAGATAGACTTAGATATATAGAGTTAGAGATATAGAGATAGGGATAGAGATTGAGATAAAGATAGGGATAGAGATAGTGATAGTGATAGGGATAGGGATAGGGATAGAGATAGAGATCGAGATTGGGATAGGGATGGAGATAGAGATAGTGAAAGAGATAGTGATTGGGATAGGGATAGAGATAGAGATAGAGATAGAGATAGTGATAGGGATAGGGATAGGGATAGAGATAGGGATAGAGATAGAGATAGAGATAGAGATAGAGATAGAGATAGTGATAGCGATAGAGATAGAGATAGAGATAGAGATAGTGATAGTGATAGCGATAGGGATAGAGATAGAGATAGAGATAGTGATAGTGATAGTGATAGTGATAGAAATAGGGATAGAGATAGAGATAGAGATAGGGATAGAGATAGAGATAGAGATAGTGATAGGGATAGGGATAGGGATAGAGATAGAGATGGCGATAATGATCGTGATAGTGATAGAGATAGGGATAGGGATTGGGATATGGATGGAGATAGAGATAAATATAGAGTTAGAGATATAGAGTTAGAGATATAGAGATAGGGATAGAGAGAGGTAGGGATAGAGATAGGGATAGAGATTCTGATAGAGGTAGTGATAGGGATAGGGATAGAGATAGAGATAGGGATAGAGATAATGATAGGGATAGAGATAGAGATAGAGATCTAGATAGTGATAGTGATAGGGATCGGGATAGGGATAGAGATAGAGTTCGAGATATAGAGTTACAGATATAGAGTTAGAGATATAGAGATGGAGATAGGATAGAGATAGGGATAGGGATAGAGATAGGGATAGGGATAAAGATAGGGCTAGAGATAGACATAGAGATAGAGATAGAGATAGAGATAGTGATAGAGATAGTGATAGTGATAGGGATTGGGATAGGGATAGAGATAGAGTTAGAGATATAGAGTTAGAGATACAGAGTTAGAGATATAGAGATAGAGTTAGGGATAGAGATAGGGACAGGGATAGAGATAGGGATAGGGATAGAGATAGGGATAGAGATAGAGATAGAGATAGAGATAGAGATAGTGATAGCGATAGAGATAGAGATAGAGATAGACATAGTGATAGTGATAGGGATAGGGATAGAGATAGAGATAGAGAAAGTGATAGTGATAGTGATAGAAATAGGGATAGAGATAGAGATAGAGATAGGGATAGGGATAGAGATAGAGATAGCGATAGAGATAGTGATAGGGATAGGGATAGGGATAGAGATAGAGATAGCGATAATGATCGTGATAGTGATAGAGATAGGGATATGGATAGAGATAGAGATAGTGATCGTGATAGTGATAGAGATAGGGATAGGGATTGGGATAGGGATAGAGATAGAGATAAAGATAGAGTTAGAGATATAGAGTTAGAGATATCGAGATAGGGATAGAGAGAGAGATAGTGATAGAGATAGGGATAGAGATAGTGATAGAGATAGTGATAGTGATAGGGATAGAGATAGAGATAGAGATAGAGATAGTGATAGTGATAGTGATAGGTATAGAAATAGGGATAGAAATAGAGATCGAGATAGAGATAGAGATAGTGATAGGGATAGGGATAGGGATAGAGATAGAGAAAGAGATAGCGATAATGATAGTGATAGTGATAGTGATAGGGATAGGGATAGGGATAAAGATAGTGATAGAGATAGTGATAGGGATAGAGATAGAGATATGGATAGAGATAATGATAGGGATAGAGATAGAGATAGAGATAGAGATAGTGATAGTGATAGAGATTGGGATAGAGATAGAGATAGAGATAGTGATAGTGATAGTGATAGTGATAGAGATAGGGATAGGGATACAGATAGCGATAGAAATAGAGATAGGTATAGGGATAGAGATAAAGATAGAGATAGTGATAGTGATAGGGATAGGGATAGAGGTAGAGATAGAGATAGTGATCGTGATAGGGATAGGGATAGAGATAGAGATAGAGATAGAGATAGTGATAGTGATAGGGATAGGGATAGAGATAGAGATAGAGATAGTGATAGTGATAGCTATAGGGATAGAGATAGAGATAGAGATAGAGATAGGGATAGGGATAGAGATAGAGATAGAGATAGTGATAGGGATAGGGATAGGGATAGGGATAGAGATAGAGATAGAGATAGCGATAATGATAGTGATAGGGATAGAGATAGAGATATAGATCGTGATAGAGATAGGGATAGGGATAGAGATAGAGATAGAGATAGAGTTCGATATATAGAGTTAGAGATATCGAGATAGGGATAGAGATTGGGATAAAGATAGGGATAGAGATAGTGATATAGATCGTGATAGTGATAGGGATAGGGATAGGGATAGAGATAGAGATCGAGATTGGGATAGGGATAGAGATAGAGATAGTGAAAGAGATAGTGATTGGGATAGGGATAGAGATAGAGATAGTGAAAGAGATAGTGATCGGGATAGGGATAGGGATAGAGATAGAGATAGAGATAGAGATAGTGATCGTGATAGTGATAGAGATAGAGATCGAGATTGGGATAGGGATAGAGATAGAGATAGTGAAAGAGATAGTGATAGGGATAGAGATAGAGATAGAGGTAGAGATAGTGAAAGAGATAGTGATAAGGATAGGGATAGGGATAGAGATAGAGGTAGAGATAGTGATAGTGATAGTGACAGAGATAAAGATAGGGATAGGGATGGAGATAGAGATAGTGAAAGAGATAGTGATAGGGATAGGGATAGAGATAGAGATAAAGATAGTGATAGTGATAGTGATAGTGAAAGGGATAGGGATAGGGATAGAGATAGAATTCGAGATATAGAGTTGGAGATATAGAGATGGAGATAGGGATAGAGATAGAGATAGGGATAGGGATAGGGATAGAGATAATGATAGGGATAGGGATAGAGATAGAGATAGAGATAGTGATAGTGATAGTGATAGTGATAGAGATAGGGATAGGGATACAGATAGCGATAGAAATAGAGATAGGTATAGGGATAGAGATAGAGATAGAGATAGAGATAGGGATAGGGATAGAGATAGAGATAGAGATAGAGATAGGGATAGGGATAGGGATAGGGATAGAGATAGAGATAGAGATAGCGATAATGATAGTGATAGTGATAGAGATAGCGATTGGGATAGAGATAGGGATAGAGATAGGGATAGGGATAGAGATAGAGATAGAGATAGAGATAGGGATAGGGATAGGGATAGGGATAGAGATAGAGATAGAGATAGCGATAATGATAGTGATAGTGATAGAGATAGCGATAGGGATAGAGATAGGGATAGGGTGTGGGATATGGATAGAGATAGAGATAAAGATAGAGATAGAGATCGGGATAGGGATAGAGATAGAGATAGAGATCTTGATAGAGATATGTATCGGGATAGAGATAGAGATAGAGATAAAGATAGTGACAGTGATAGAGATAGGGATAGGGATAGAGATAGAGATAGAGATAGAGTTCGATATATAGAGTTAGAGATATAGAGATAGGGATAGAGATTGGGATAAAGATAGGGATAGAGATAGTGATATAGATCGTGATAGTGATAGGGATAGGGATAGAGATAGAGATCGAGATTGGGATAGGGATAGAGATAGAGATAGTGAAAGAGATAGTGATTGGGATAGGGATAGAGATAGAAATAGTGAAAGAGATAGTGATAGGGATAGGGATAGGGATAGAGATAGTGAAAGAGATAGTGATAGGGATAGGGATAGAGATAGAGATAGAGATAGTGAAAGAGATAGAGATAGTGATAGGGATAGGGATAGGGATAGGGGTAGAGATAGAGATAGAGGTAGAGATAGTGAAAGAGATAGTGATAGGGATATGGATAGGGATAGAGATAGAGGTAGAGATAGTGATAGTGATAGTGATAGAGAAATAGATAGGGATAGGGATAGAGATAGAGATAGTGAAAGAGATAGTGATAGGGATAGGGATAGGGATAGGGATAGAGATAGAGATAAAGATAGTGATAGTGATAGTGATAGTGAAAGGGATAGGGATAGGGATAGAGATAGAATTCGAGATATAGAGTTGGAGATATAGAGATGGAGATAGGGATAGAGATAGAGATAGGGATAGGGATAGGGATAGAGATAGGGATAGAGATAGAGATATAGATATAAAGATAGAGATATAGAGATAGGGATAGATAGGGATAGAGAGAGATATAGAGATAGGGATAGAGATAGGGATAGAGATAGGGATAGAGATAGAAATGGAGATAGAGATATAGAGATAGGGATAGACATAGGGATAAAGATAGGGATAGAGATAGTGATAGAGATAGTGATAGTGATAGGGATAGGGATAGGGATAGAGATAGAGATCGAGATTGGGATAGGATAGAGATAGAGATAGTGAAAGAGATAGTGATAGTGATAGGGATATAGATAGAGATAGAGATAGTGATAGTGATAGTGATAGTGATAGATAGGGATAGGGATAGAGATAGAGATAGTGATAGGGATAGGGATAGGGATAGAGATAGAGATAGAGATAGTGAAAGAGATAGTGATTGGGATAGGGATAGAGATAGAAATAGTGAAAGAGATAGTGATAGGGATAGGGATAGGGATAGAGATAGTGAAAGAGATAGTGATAGGGATAGGGATAGAGATAGAGATAGAGATAGTGAAAGAGATAGAGATAGTGATAGGGATAGGGATAGGGATAGGGGTAGAGATAGAGGTAGAGATAGTGAAAGAGATAGTGATAGGGATATGGATAGGGATAGAGATAGAGGTAGAGATAGTGATAGTGATAGTGATAGAGAAATAGATAGGGATAGGGATAGAGATAGAGATAGTGAAAGAGATAGTGATAGGGATAGGGATAGGGATAGGGATAGAGATAGAGATAAAGATAGTGATAGTGATAGTGATAGTGAAAGGGATAGGGATAGGGATAGAGATAGAATTCGAGATATAGAGTTGGAGATATAGAGATGGAGATAGGGATAGAGATAGAGATAGGGATAGGGATAGGGATAGAGATAGGGATAGGGATAGGGATAGAGATAGGGATAGAGATAGAGATATAGATATAAAGATAGAGATATAGAGATAGGGATAGATAGGGATAGAGAGAGATATAGAGATAGGGATAGAGATAGGGATAGAGATAGGGATAGAGATAGAAATGGAGATAGAGATATAGAGATAGGGATAGACATAGGGATAAAGATAGGGATAGAGATAGTGATAGAGATAGTGATAGTGATAGGGATAGGGATAGGGATAGAGATAGAGATCGAGATTGGGATAGGGATAGAGATAGAGATAGTGAAAGAGATAGTGATAGTGATAGGGATATAGATAGAGATAGAGATAGTGATAGTGATAGTGATAGTGATAGTGATAGAGATCGAGATTGGGATAGGGATAGAGATAGAGATAGTGAAAGAGATAGTGATAGGGATAGGGATAGAGATAGAGATAGTGATAGGGATAGGGATAGGGATAGAGATAGAGATAGAGATAGTGAAAGAGATAGTGATAGGGATAGGGATAGAGATAGAGATAGAGATAGTGATAGTGATAGTGATAGAGATAGAGATAGGGATAGGGATAGAGATAGAGATAGTGAAAGAGATAGTGATAGGGCTAGGGATAGGGATAGAGATTGAGATATAGATAGTGATAGAGATAGAGATAGAGACAGAGATAGGGATAGAGATAGATAGATATAGAGATAGGGATAGAGAATCTGATAGAGATAGAAAATGTGATAGAGATAGAGATACTGATAGACATAAAGATGGAGAGATAGAGATGGACAGATAGAGATGGAAATGGAGATTGAGATAGAGATAGAAATAGAGATAGAGATGGAGACAGATAGAGATAGGCATAGAGATAGAGATAGAGAGAGCGATAGCAATAAAGATAGAGACAGGGATAGATATACAGATAGAGATAGAGATAGAGATGGGTATAGAGATAAAGATAATGTGATAGGGATAGAGATAGAGATAGTGATTGAGATAGCAACAGAGAAAAAGATAGAGATAGAGATTCACAGGGAGAGCGCGTTAGAGATAGAGATATACAGATAGAGATAGAGAAATAGATAGTGATAGAGATAATGATGCGGATAGATATAGGGATAGAGATAGAGATAGAGATAGAGATATATAGAGATAGAGATAGAGATAGAGATAGAGATAGGGAGAGAGATAAAGATAGGGATAGAGATAGAGATAGAGATAGGGATAGAGATAAGGGTAGAGATAGAGATAGTGATAGAGATAGAGGTAGAGGTAGAGATAGGGATAGAGGTAGAGATAGGGATAGAGATAGGGATAGGGATAGTGATAGAGATAAGGATAGAGATAGAGATAGCGATAGAGATAGAGATTGGGTTAGAGATAGAGAAAAGTATAGAAATAGAGCTAGAGATAGATATAGGGATAGAGGTAGAGATAGAGATAGAAATAGGGACAGAGATAAGGTTCGAGGCAGAGATAGGGATAGAGATAGTGATAGAGATAGGGATAGGGAAAGGGATCGAGATAAGGATAGAGGGAGAAATAGGGATAGAGATAAAGGTAGGAATAGAGAAAGGGATAGAGATAGGAATAGAGACAGGCATAGAAATAGAGATAATGATAGAGATCGAGGTAGAGATAGAGATAGGGATAGAGATAAGGATAAAGATAGAGATAGAGATAGGTATAGAGATAGAGATAGAGATACGTATCGAGATAGAGATAGAGAGAGGTATAGATATAGAGACAGACATAGAGATAGAGATAGAGATAGAGATAGGGATAGAGATAAAGATAGGGATAGAGATATGGATAGGGATAGGGATAGAAATAGAGATAGAGATAGAGATAGAGATTAGGATAGAGATAGGTAGAGATAGAGATAGATAGAGATAGAAATAGGGATAAAGATAGAGATAGAGTTAGAGACAGAGATAAGGAGAGGGATAGAGATAGGGATAGAGATAGAGATAGAGATAAGGATAAAGATAAGGATAGAGATAGAGATAGGGATAGAGATAGAGATAGAGACAGATATAGGGATAGAGATAGATAGAGATAGAGATAGGGATAGAGAATGTGATAGAGATAGAAAATGTGATAGATAGAGATACTGATAAATATAAAGATGGAGAGATAGAGATGGAGAGATAGAGATGGAGATGGAGATAGAGATAGAAATAGAGATTGAGATAGAGATGGAGACAGATAGAGATAAGGATAGAGATAGAGATAGAGCTAGTGATTGAGATCGAGATTTTAATCAGTATATTGTTCCTGATAGAGATGGAGATACAGATTGAGTTAGTGTTAGCGATATAGATTTAAAGATAGGGATAGCGACAGAAATGACGATAGAGATAGAGATAGAAATCGAGACAGTGATAGAGATAGAGATAGAGATAGTGATAGAGATAGGGAGAGAGATAGAGAAATACATAGTGATGGAGATAGAAATAGGGATAGAGATAGAGATAGAGATAGGGATAGAGATAGAGATAGAGATAGACAGGGAGAGAGTGATAAAGATAGATATACAGATAGAGATAGAGATAGAGATAGGGATAGAGATAAAGTTAGGGATAGATAATGTGATAGGGATAGAGATAGAGATAGTGATTGAGATAGCAACAGAGATAAAGATAGAGATAGTAATTCACAGGGAGAGAGCAATAGAGATAGAGATATACAGATAGAGATAGAGATAAAGATGGGGATAGAGATAGGGATAGAGGTATATAGAGATAGATATAGAGATAGAGATAGGGAGAAAGATAAAGATAGGGATAGATAGAGATAGGGATAGAGATAAGATTAGAGGTAGAGATAGGGATAGAGGTAGAGATAGGGATAGGGATAGAGATCAAGATAAGGATAGAGATAGAGTTAGAGATAGAGATAGAGATAAGGGTAGAGATCGAGATAGAGTTAGGGATAGAGATAAAGATAGGAATAGAGATAAGGATAGAGATAGAGATAGAGATAGGAATAGAAATAGAGATAGTGATAGAGATAGAGGTAGAGATAGAGATAGGGATAGAGATAAGGATAGAGATAGGGATAGAGATAGAGATAGAGATAGAGAAATACATAGTGATAGAGATAGAAATAGGGATAGATATAGGGATAGAGATAGGGATAGAGATAGAGAGAGGAATAGGGATAGAGATAGAGATAGACATAGCGATAGCAATTGAGATAGCGATAGAGATAGAGATAGGGATAGAGATAGAGATAGAGATAATGATAGAGATAGAGATTTTAATCAATATATTGTTCGTGATAGAGATAGAGATACAGATTGTGATACTGTTAGCGATAGTGATTTAAAGATAGGGATAGCGACAGAAATGACGATAGAGATAGAGATAGAAATCGAGACATTGATAGAGATACTGATAGAGATAGCGATAGAGATGGAGATAAAGATAGTGATAGAAATGGAGAGAGCGACAGAGATAGAGATAGAGGTCGTGCAGGAGATAGCGATAGAGATCGCGATAGAGTTATGGATAGAGATAGAGATATAGATAGAGATAGCCATCGAGATAGAATAGAGATAGAGAATGTGATAGGGATAGAGATAGAGATAGGGGTAGATAATGTGATAGGGATCGAGATAGAGAAAGGGATAGAGATGGTGATAGAGATAGCGATAGAGATAGAGATAGAGATAGTGATAGTCATGGAGAGAGCGATAGAGATAGAGATAGAGGTCGTGCAGGAGATAGTGATAGAGATCGCGATAGAGTTATGGATAGAGATAGTGATATAGATAGTGATAGCCATAGAGATAGAATAGAGATAGAGAATGTGATAGGGATAGAGATAGAGATAGGGGTAGGTAATGTGATAGGGACAGAGATAGAGATAGAGATAGAGATAGTGATAGAGATAGTGATAGAGATAGCGATAGAGATAGAGATAGAGATCGTGATAGAGATAGCGATAGAGATAAAGATCGAGATAGAGATAGACAGGGAGAGAGCGATAGAGATAGATATACAGATAGAGATAGAGATAGAGATAAAGATAGGGACAGATAATGTGATAGGGATAGAGATAGAGATAGTGATTGAGATAGCAACAGAGATAAAGATAGAGAAAGAGATTCACAGCGAGAGTGCGATAGAGATAGAGATATAAAGATAGAGATAGAGAAATAGATAATGATAGAGATAAAGATTGGGATAGTGAGATGGATAGAGATAGAGATAGAGATAGGGAGAGAGATAAAGATAGGGATTGAGATGGAGATAGAGATAGGGATAGAGATAAGATTAGAGGTAGAGATAGGGATAGAGATAGAGATAAGGATAGAGAGAGAGATAGTGATAGAGATAGAGAGAGAGAAATGCATAGTGATAGAGATAGAGATGGGGATAGAGATAGGGATAGAGATAGAGATAGAGAAATACATAGTGATAGAGATAGAAATAGGGATAGAGATAGAGATAGAGATAGGGATAGAGATAGAGACAGACATAGCGATAGCAATAGAGATAGCGACAGAGATAGAGATCGGTATAGAGATAGAGATAGAGTTAGAGATAGTGATAGATATAGAGATTTTAATCAATATATTGTTCGTGATAGAGATAGAGAGACAGATTGAGATAGTGTTAGCGATAGAGATTTAATGATAGGGATAGCGGCAGAAATGACCATAGAGATACAGATAGAAATCGAGATAGTGATATGGATAGAGATAGAGATATAGATAGAGATAGAGATAGAGATAGTGATGGACATGGAGAGAGCTATAGAGATAGAGATATACAGATAGAGATAGAGATAGAGATAGAGAAATACATAGTGAAAGAGATAGAGATGGGGATAGAGATAGGGATAGAGATAGAGATAGAGATAGAGATAAGGTTAGAGGTAGAGCTAAGGATAGAGATAGAGATAGAGATAGGGATAGGGATAATGTTAGAGATAAGGATAGAGATAGAGATAGCGATAGAGATATGTATAGGGATAGAGGTAGAGATAGAGATAGAGATAAAGATAGGAATAGAGATAGGGATAGAGATAGGGATAGACACAGACATAGAGATAGAGATAGTGATAGAGATCGAGGTAGAGATAGAGATTGGGATAGAGATAAGGATAAAGATAAAAATCGAGATAGGGATAGAGATAGAGATACAGATACGTATAGAGATAGAGATAGAAAGAGGTATAGAGATAGAGACAGAGATAGAGAGAGATAGAGATAGAGATAGAGATAAAGATAGGGATAGGGATACAGATAGAGATAGAGATAGAGATACAGATAGAGATTAGGATAGTTATAGGTAGAGATAGAGATAGATAGAGATAGAGATAGGGATAGAGATAGAGATAGAGTTAGAGACAGAGATAAAGATAGGGATAGAGATAGGGATAGAGATAGAGATAGATATAGGGATAGAGATAAAGATAGAGATAGAGATAGGGATAGAGATTATAGAGATAGAGATAGAGATAGAGATAGAGACAGAGATAGGGATGGAGATAGATAGAGATAGAGATAGGGATAGAGAATGTGATAGATTTGGAAAATGTGATAGAGATAGAGATACTGATAGAGATAGAGATGGAGAGATAGAGATGGAGAGATAGAGATAGCGATAGAGATAGAGATAGAGATAGCGATAGAGATAGAGGTAGAGATAGAGAAAGGGATAGAGATAAGTATAAAGATAGTGATCGGGATTGAGATAGATAGAAATAGAGATTGCGATAGAGATATAGATAGAGATAGTGATGGACATGGAGAGAGCGATAGAGATAAAGATAGTGCAGGAAATTGCGATAGAGTTAGCGATAGAAATAGAGATAGAGCTAAAGATAGGGATAGAAATAGGGATAGAGATAAAGAGAGAGATAGAGATAGAGATAAAGATAAGGCTAGAGATAGAGATAGGGATAGAGATAAAGATAGGGATAGAGATAGAGATAGGGATAAGGACAGAGATAGAGATACATATCGAGATAGGGGTAGGGATAGAGATAAAGATAGAGATAGAATAGGGATAGAGATAAGGATAGAGATAGAGATAGGGAGAGAGATAGATATAGAGACAGAGATAGGGATAGAGATAAATAGAGACAGAGATAGGGATAGAGAATGTGATAGAGATAGAAAATGTGATAGAGATAGAGATACTGATAGACAAAGAGATGGAGAGATAGAGATGGAGAGATAGAGATGGAGATGGAGATGGAGATAGAATTAGAGATAGAGATGGAGACAGATAGAGATAGGGATAGAGATAGAGATTTTAATCAGTATATTGCTCCTGATAGAGATAGAGATACAGATTGAGATAGTGTTAGCGATAGAAATTTAAAGATAGGGATAGTGACAGAAATGACGATAGAGATAGAAATAGAAATCGAGACATTGATAGAGATAGAGATAGAGATAGTGATAGTGATAGGGATATAGATAGAGATAGAGATAGTGATAGTGATAGTGATAGTGATAGTGATAGAGATCGAGATTGGGATAGGGATAGAGATAGAGATAGTGAAAGAGATAGTGATAGGGATAGGGATAGAGATAGAGATAGTGATAGGGATAGGGATAGGGATAGAGATAGAGATAGAGATAGTGAAAGAGATAGTGATAGGGATAGGGATAGAGATAGAGATAGAGATAGTGATAGTGATAGTGATAGAGATAGAGATAGGGATAGGGATAGAGATAGAGATAGTGAAAGAGATAGTGATAGGGCTAGGGATAGGGATAGAGATTGAGATATAGATAGTGATAGAGATAGAGATAGAGACAGAGATAGGGATAGAGATAGATAGATATAGAGATAGGGATAGAGAATCTGATAGAGATAGAAAATGTGATAGAGATAGAGATACTGATAGACATAAAGATGGAGAGATAGAGATGGACAGATAGAGATGGAAATGGAGATTGAGATAGAGATAGAAATAGAGATAGAGATGGAGACAGATAGAGATAGGCATAGAGATAGAGATAGAGAGAGCGATAGCAATAAAGATAGAGACAGGGATAGATATACAGATAGAGATAGAGATAGAGATGGGTATAGAGATAAAGATAATGTGATAGGGATAGAGATAGAGATAGTGATTGAGATAGCAACAGAGAAAAAGATAGAGATAGAGATTCACAGGGAGAGCGCGTTAGAGATAGAGATATACAGATAGAGATAGAGAAATAGATAGTGATAGAGATAATGATGCGGATAGATATAGGGATAGAGATAGAGATAGAGATAGAGATATATAGAGATAGAGATAGAGATAGAGATAGAGATAGGGAGAGAGATAAAGATAGGGATAGAGATAGAGATAGAGATAGGGATAGAGATAAGGGTAGAGATAGAGATAGTGATAGAGATAGAGGTAGAGGTAGAGATAGGGATAGAGGTAGAGATAGGGATAGAGATAGGGATAGGGATAGTGATAGAGATAAGGATAGAGATAGAGATAGCGATAGAGATAGAGATTGGGTTAGAGATAGAGAAAAGTATAGAAATAGAGCTAGAGATAGATATAGGGATAGAGGTAGAGATAGAGATAGAAATAGGGACAGAGATAAGGTTCGAGGCAGAGATAGGGATAGAGATAGTGATAGAGATAGGGATAGGGAAAGGGATCGAGATAAGGATAGAGGGAGAAATAGGGATAGAGATAAAGGTAGGAATAGAGAAAGGGATAGAGATAGGAATAGAGACAGGCATAGAAATAGAGATAATGATAGAGATCGAGGTAGAGATAGAGATAGGGATAGAGATAAGGATAAAGATAGAGATAGAGATAGGTATAGAGATAGAGATAGAGATACGTATCGAGATAGAGATAGAGAGAGGTATAGATATAGAGACAGACATAGAGATAGAGATAGAGATAGAGATAGGGATAGAGATAAAGATAGGGATAGAGATATGGATAGGGATAGGGATAGAAATAGAGATAGAGATAGAGATAGAGATTAGGATAGAGATAGGTAGAGATAGAGATAGATAGAGATAGAAATAGGGATAAAGATAGAGATAGAGTTAGAGACAGAGATAAGGAGAGGGATAGAGATAGGGATAGAGATAGAGATAGAGATAAGGATAAAGATAAGGATAGAGATAGAGATAGGGATAGAGATAGAGATAGAGACAGATATAGGGATAGAGATAGATAGAGATAGAGATAGGGATAGAGAATGTGATAGAGATAGAAAATGTGATAGATAGAGATACTGATAAATATAAAGATGGAGAGATAGAGATGGAGAGATAGAGATGGAGATGGAGATAGAGATAGAAATAGAGATTGAGATAGAGATGGAGACAGATAGAGATAAGGATAGAGATAGAGATAGAGCTAGTGATTGAGATCGAGATTTTAATCAGTATATTGTTCCTGATAGAGATGGAGATACAGATTGAGTTAGTGTTAGCGATATAGATTTAAAGATAGGGATAGCGACAGAAATGACGATAGAGATAGAGATAGAAATCGAGACAGTGATAGAGATAGAGATAGAGATAGTGATAGAGATAGGGAGAGAGATAGAGAAATACATAGTGATGGAGATAGAAATAGGGATAGAGATAGAGATAGAGATAGGGATAGAGATAGAGATAGAGATAGACAGGGAGAGAGTGATAAAGATAGATATACAGATAGAGATAGAGATAGAGATAGGGATAGAGATAAAGTTAGGGATAGATAATGTGATAGGGATAGAGATAGAGATAGTGATTGAGATAGCAACAGAGATAAAGATAGAGATAGTAATTCACAGGGAGAGAGCAATAGAGATAGAGATATACAGATAGAGATAGAGATAAAGATGGGGATAGAGATAGGGATAGAGGTATATAGAGATAGATATAGAGATAGAGATAGGGAGAAAGATAAAGATAGGGATAGATAGAGATAGGGATAGAGATAAGATTAGAGGTAGAGATAGGGATAGAGGTAGAGATAGGGATAGGGATAGAGATCAAGATAAGGATAGAGATAGAGTTAGAGATAGAGATAGAGATAAGGGTAGAGATCGAGATAGAGTTAGGGATAGAGATAAAGATAGGAATAGAGATAAGGATAGAGATAGAGATAGAGATAGGAATAGAAATAGAGATAGTGATAGAGATAGAGGTAGAGATAGAGATAGGGATAGAGATAAGGATAGAGATAGGGATAGAGATAGAGATAGAGATAGAGAAATACATAGTGATAGAGATAGAAATAGGGATAGATATAGGGATAGAGATAGGGATAGAGATAGAGAGAGGAATAGGGATAGAGATAGAGATAGACATAGCGATAGCAATTGAGATAGCGATAGAGATAGAGATAGGGATAGAGATAGAGATAGAGATAATGATAGAGATAGAGATTTTAATCAATATATTGTTCGTGATAGAGATAGAGATACAGATTGTGATACTGTTAGCGATAGTGATTTAAAGATAGGGATAGCGACAGAAATGACGATAGAGATAGAGATAGAAATCGAGACATTGATAGAGATACTGATAGAGATAGCGATAGAGATGGAGATAAAGATAGTGATAGAAATGGAGAGAGCGACAGAGATAGAGATAGAGGTCGTGCAGGAGATAGCGATAGAGATCGCGATAGAGTTATGGATAGAGATAGAGATATAGATAGAGATAGCCATCGAGATAGAATAGAGATAGAGAATGTGATAGGGATAGAGATAGAGATAGGGGTAGATAATGTGATAGGGATCGAGATAGAGAAAGGGATAGAGATGGTGATAGAGATAGCGATAGAGATAGAGATAGAGATAGTGATAGTCATGGAGAGAGCGATAGAGATAGAGATAGAGGTCGTGCAGGAGATAGTGATAGAGATCGCGATAGAGTTATGGATAGAGATAGTGATATAGATAGTGATAGCCATAGAGATAGAATAGAGATAGAGAATGTGATAGGGATAGAGATAGAGATAGGGGTAGGTAATGTGATAGGGACAGAGATAGAGATAGAGATAGAGATAGTGATAGAGATAGTGATAGAGATAGCGATAGAGATAGAGATAGAGATCGTGATAGAGATAGCGATAGAGATAAAGATCGAGATAGAGATAGACAGGGAGAGAGCGATAGAGATAGATATACAGATAGAGATAGAGATAGAGATAAAGATAGGGACAGATAATGTGATAGGGATAGAGATAGAGATAGTGATTGAGATAGCAACAGAGATAAAGATAGAGAAAGAGATTCACAGCGAGAGTGCGATAGAGATAGAGATATAAAGATAGAGATAGAGAAATAGATAATGATAGAGATAAAGATTGGGATAGTGAGATGGATAGAGATAGAGATAGAGATAGGGAGAGAGATAAAGATAGGGATTGAGATGGAGATAGAGATAGGGATAGAGATAAGATTAGAGGTAGAGATAGGGATAGAGATAGAGATAAGGATAGAGAGAGAGATAGTGATAGAGATAGAGAGAGAGAAATGCATAGTGATAGAGATAGAGATGGGGATAGAGATAGGGATAGAGATAGAGATAGAGAAATACATAGTGATAGAGATAGAAATAGGGATAGAGATAGAGATAGAGATAGGGATAGAGATAGAGACAGACATAGCGATAGCAATAGAGATAGCGACAGAGATAGAGATCGGTATAGAGATAGAGATAGAGTTAGAGATAGTGATAGATATAGAGATTTTAATCAATATATTGTTCGTGATAGAGATAGAGAGACAGATTGAGATAGTGTTAGCGATAGAGATTTAATGATAGGGATAGCGGCAGAAATGACCATAGAGATACAGATAGAAATCGAGATAGTGATATGGATAGAGATAGAGATATAGATAGAGATAGAGATAGAGATAGTGATGGACATGGAGAGAGCTATAGAGATAGAGATATACAGATAGAGATAGAGATAGAGATAGAGAAATACATAGTGAAAGAGATAGAGATGGGGATAGAGATAGGGATAGAGATAGAGATAGAGATAGAGATAAGGTTAGAGGTAGAGCTAAGGATAGAGATAGAGATAGAGATAGGGATAGGGATAATGTTAGAGATAAGGATAGAGATAGAGATAGCGATAGAGATATGTATAGGGATAGAGGTAGAGATAGAGATAGAGATAAAGATAGGAATAGAGATAGGGATAGAGATAGGGATAGACACAGACATAGAGATAGAGATAGTGATAGAGATCGAGGTAGAGATAGAGATTGGGATAGAGATAAGGATAAAGATAAAAATCGAGATAGGGATAGAGATAGAGATACAGATACGTATAGAGATAGAGATAGAAAGAGGTATAGAGATAGAGACAGAGATAGAGAGAGATAGAGATAGAGATAGAGATAAAGATAGGGATAGGGATACAGATAGAGATAGAGATAGAGATACAGATAGAGATTAGGATAGTTATAGGTAGAGATAGAGATAGATAGAGATAGAGATAGGGATAGAGATAGAGATAGAGTTAGAGACAGAGATAAAGATAGGGATAGAGATAGGGATAGAGATAGAGATAGATATAGGGATAGAGATAAAGATAGAGATAGAGATAGGGATAGAGATTATAGAGATAGAGATAGAGATAGAGATAGAGACAGAGATAGGGATGGAGATAGATAGAGATAGAGATAGGGATAGAGAATGTGATAGATTTGGAAAATGTGATAGAGATAGAGATACTGATAGAGATAGAGATGGAGAGATAGAGATGGAGAGATAGAGATAGCGATAGAGATAGAGATAGAGATAGCGATAGAGATAGAGGTAGAGATAGAGAAAGGGATAGAGATAAGTATAAAGATAGTGATCGGGATTGAGATAGATAGAAATAGAGATTGCGATAGAGATATAGATAGAGATAGTGATGGACATGGAGAGAGCGATAGAGATAAAGATAGTGCAGGAAATTGCGATAGAGTTAGCGATAGAAATAGAGATAGAGCTAAAGATAGGGATAGAAATAGGGATAGAGATAAAGAGAGAGATAGAGATAGAGATAAAGATAAGGCTAGAGATAGAGATAGGGATAGAGATAAAGATAGGGATAGAGATAGAGATAGGGATAAGGACAGAGATAGAGATACATATCGAGATAGGGGTAGGGATAGAGATAAAGATAGAGATAGAATAGGGATAGAGATAAGGATAGAGATAGAGATAGGGAGAGAGATAGATATAGAGACAGAGATAGGGATAGAGATAAATAGAGACAGAGATAGGGATAGAGAATGTGATAGAGATAGAAAATGTGATAGAGATAGAGATACTGATAGACAAAGAGATGGAGAGATAGAGATGGAGAGATAGAGATGGAGATGGAGATGGAGATAGAATTAGAGATAGAGATGGAGACAGATAGAGATAGGGATAGAGATAGAGATTTTAATCAGTATATTGCTCCTGATAGAGATAGAGATACAGATTGAGATAGTGTTAGCGATAGAAATTTAAAGATAGGGATAGTGACAGAAATGACGATAGAGATAGAAATAGAAATCGAGACATTGATAGAGATAGAGATAGAGATAGTGATAGAGATAGCGATAGAGATGGAGATAAAGATAGTGATAGAAATGGAGACAGCGATAGAGATAGAGATAGAGATAGTGCAGGAGATAGCGATAGAGATAGAGATAGAGATAGTGATTGAGATAGCAACAGAGATGAAGATAGAGAAAGAGATTCACAGCGAGAGTGCGATAGAGATAGAGATATAAAGATAGGGATAGAGAAATTGATAGTGATAGAGATAAAGATTGGGATAGTGAGATGGATAGAGATAGAGATAGAGATAGGGAGAGAGATAAAGATAGGGATTGAGATGGAGATAGAGATAGGGATAGAGATAAGATTAGAGGTAGAGATAGGGATAGAGATAGAGATAAGGATAGAGAGAGAGATAGTGATAGTCATGGAGAGAGCGATAGAGATAGAAATAGAGGTAGTGCAGGAGATAGAAACATAGAAACATAGAAAATAGGTGCAGGAGTAGGCCATTCAGCCCTTCTAGCCTGCACCGCCATTCAATGAGTTCATGGCTGAAGATGAAACTTCAGTACCCCCCTCCTGCTTTCACGCCATACCCCTTGATCCCCCGAGTAGTAAGGACTTCATCTAACTCCATTTTGAATATATTTAGTGAATTGGCCTCAACTACTTTCTGTGGTAGAGAATTCCACAGGTTCACCACTCTCTGGGTGAAGAAGTTTCCCCTTATCTCGGTCCTAAATGGCTTACCCCTTATCCTTAGACTGTGACCCCTGGTTCTGGACTTCCCCAACATTGGGAACATTCTTCCTGCATCCAACCTGTCCAAACCCGTCAGAATTTTAAACGTTTCTATGAGGTCCCCTCTCACTCTTCTGAACTCCAGTGAATACAAGCCCAGTTGATCCAGTCTTTCTTGATAGGTCAGTCCCACCATCCCAGGAATCAGTCTGGTGAATCTTCGCTGCACTCCCTCAATAGCAAGAATGTCCTTCCTCAAGTTAGGAGACCAAAACTGTACACAATACTCCAGGTGTGGCCTCACCAATGCCCTGTACAACTGTAGCAACACCTCCCTGCCCCTGTACTCAAATCCCCTCGCTATGAACGCCAACATGCCATTTGCTTTCTTAACCGCCTGCTGTACCTGCATGTCAACCTTCAATGACTGATGTACCATGACACCCAGGTCTCGTTGCACCTTCCCTTTTCCTAATCTGTCACCATTCAGATAATAGTCTGTCTCTCTGTTTTTACCACCAAAGTGGATAACCTCACATTTATCCATATTATACTTCATCTGCCACGCATTTGCCCACTCACCTAACCTATCCAAGTCACTCTGCAGCCTCATAGCATTCTCCTCGCAGCTCACACTGCCACCCACCTTAGTGTCATCCGCAAATTTGGAGATACTACATTTAATCCCCTCGTCTAAATCATTAATGTACAATGTAAACAGCTGGGGCCCCAGCACAGAACCCTTCGGTACCCCACTAGTCACTGCCTGCCATTCCGAAAAGTACCCATTTACTCCTACTCTTTGCTTCCTGTCTGACAACCAGTTATCAATCCACGTCAGCACACTACCCCCAATCCCATGTGCTTTAACTTTGCACATTAATCTCCTGTGTGGGACCTTGTCGAATGTCTTCTGAAAGTCCAAATATACCACATCAACTGGTACTCCTTTGTCCACTTTATTGGAAACATCCTCAAAAAATTCCAGAAGATTTGTCAAGCATGATCTCCCTTTCACAAATCCATGCTGACTTGGACCTATCATGTCACCATTTTCCAAATGCGCTGCTCTGACATCCTTAATAATTGATTCCATCATTTTACCCACTACTGAGGTCAGGCTGACCGGTCTATAATTCCCTGCTTTCTCTCTCCCTCCTTTTTTAAAAAGTGGGGTTACATTGGCTACCCTCCACTCGATAGGAACTGATCCAGAGTCAATGGAATGTTGGAAAATAACTGTCAATGCATCCGCTCTTTCCAAGGCCACCTCCTTAAGTACTCTGGGATGCAGTCCATCAGGCCCTGGGGATTTATCGGCCTTCAATCCCATCAATTTCCCCAACACAATTTCCCGACTAAAAAGGATTTCCCTCAGTTCCTCCTCCTTACTAGACCCTCTGACCACTTTTATACCCGGAAGGTTGTTTGTGTCCTCCTTAGTGAATACCGAACCAAAGTACTTGTTCAATTGGTCTGCCATTTCTTTGTTCCCCGTTATGACTTCCCCTGATTCTGACTGCAGGGGACCTACGTTTGTCTTTACAAACCTTTTTCTCTTTACATACCTATAGAAACTTATGCAATCTGCCTTAATGTTCCCTGCAAGCTTCTTCTCGTACTCCATTTTCCCTGCCCTAATCAAACCCTTTGTCCTCCTCTGCTGAGTTCTAAATTTCTCCCAGTCCCCAGGTTCACTGCTATTTCTGGCCAATTTGTATGCCATTTCCTTGGCTTTAATACTATCCCTGATTTCCCTCGATAGCCACGGTTGAGCCACCTTCCCTTTTTTATTTTTATGCCAGATAGGAATGTACAATTGTTGTAATTCATCCATGCGGTCTCTAAATGTCTGCCATTGCCCATCCACAGTCAACCCCTTAAGTATCATTAGCCAATCTATCTTAGCCAATTCATGCCTCATACCTTCAAAGTTACCCTTCTTCAAGTTCTGGACCATGGTCTCTGAATTAAATGTTTCATTCTCCATCCTAGAGATAGCGATAGAGAGAGCAATAGAGATATGGATAGAAATAGAGATATAGATAGAGATAGCCATAGAGATAGAATAGAGATAGAGAATGTGATAGGGATAGAGATAGAGATAGGGGTAGATAATGTGAAAGGGATAGAGATAGAGATAGAGATAGAGATAGTGATAGAGATAGCGATAGAGATAGAGATAGAGCTAGTGATAGAGATAGCGATAGAGATGAAGATAGAGATAGAGATAGACAGGGAGAGAGCGATAGAGATAGATATACAGATAGAGATATCGATAGAGATCTGGATAGAGATAGTGATGGACATGGAGATAGCGATAGAGATAGAGATAGAGATAGAGAAATAGATAGTGAAAGAGATAGAGATAGGGATGGAGATCGGGACAGAGATAGAGATAGAGATAAGGTTAGAGATAGAGATAGGGATAGAGAAAGGGATAGAGATAAGGATAGAGATAGACATAGGGATCGAGATAGATATAGAGATAGTGATATCGATAAGGTTAGAGGTAGAGATAGGGATAGAGAAAGAGATAGAGATAGGGATAGGGATAGTGATAGAGATAATGATAGAGATAGCGATAGAGATATGGATAGAGATAGAGATATAGATAGATAGAGATAGAGATAGAGATAGAGATAGGGATAGAGCTAGAGATAGAGATAGAAATATGGACAGAGATAATGTTAGAGGCAGAGATAGGGATAGAGAGAGTGATAGACATAGGGATAGGAAAAGTGATCGAGATAAGGATCGAGGTAGAGATAGGGATAGAGATAAAGATCGGAATAGATATAGGGATAGAGATAGCAATAGAGACAGACATTGAGATAGAGATAGTGATAGAGATCGAGGTAGAGATAGAGCTAGGGATAGAGATAAGGATAAAGATAGAGATAGAGATAGGGATAGAGATAGAGATAGAGATACGTATAGAGATAGAGATAGAGAGAGGTATAGAGATATGGATAGAGATAGAGATAGAGATAGAGATAGAGATTAGGATAGAGATAGATAGAGATAGAGATAGATAGAGATAGAGAGGGATGGAGATAGAGATAGAGTTAGAGACAGAGATAAAGATAGGGATAGAGATAAAGATAGGGATAGATAATGTGATAGGGATAGAGATAGAGATAGTGATTGAGATAGCAACAGAGATAAAGATAGAGATAGAGATTCACAGGGAGAGAGCAATAGAGATAGAGAATTACAGATAGAGATAGAGATAGAGATAGAGATAGATATAGAGATAGGGCGAGAGATAAAGATAGAGATAGAGATAGAGATAGAGATAGGGGTAGAGATAAGATTAGAGGTAGCGATAGGGATAGAGGTAGAGATAGGGATAGGTATAGAGATCAAGATAAGGATAGAGATAGAGTTAGAGATAGAGATAGAGATAAGGGTAGAGATCGAGATAGAGTTTGGGATAGAGATAAAGATAGGAATAGAGATAAGGATAGAGATAGAGATAGAGATAGGGATGGAGATAGGGACAGAGATAGTGATATAGATAAGGTTAGAGGTAGAGATAGGGATAGAGAAAGAGATAGAGATAGGGATAGGGATAGTGATAGAGATAATGATAGAGATAGCGATAGAGATATGGATAGAGATAGAGATATAGATAGATAGAGATAGAGATAGGGATAGAGGTAGAGATAGAGATAGAAATAGGGTAAGAGATAATGTTAGAGGCAGAGATAGGGATCGAGAGAGTGATAGACATAGGGATAGGAAAAGGGATCGAGATAAGGATAGAGGTAGAGATAGGGATAGAGATAAAGATAGGAATAGATATAGGGATAGAGATAGCAATAGAGACAGACATAGAGATAGAGATAGTGATAGAGATCGAGGTAGAGATAGAGCTAGGGATAGAGATAAGGATAAAGATAGAGATAGAGATAGGGATAGACATAGAGATAGTGACACGTATAGAGATAGAGATAGAGAGTGGTATAGAGATATGGATAGAGATAGAGATAGAGATAGAGATAGAGATAGAGATTAGGATAGAGATAGATAGAGATAGAGATAGATAGAGATAGAGAGGGATAGAGATAGAGTTAGAGACAGAGATAAAGATAGGGATAGAGATAGGGATAGAGATAAAGATAGGGATAGATAATGTGATTGGGATAGAGATAGAGATAGTGATTGAGATAGCAACAGAGATAAAGATAGAGATAGAGATTCACAGGGAGAGAGCAATAGAGATAGAGATATACAGATAGAGATAGAGAAATAGATAGTGATAGAGATACAGATGGGGATAGAGATAGAGATAGAGATAGAGATAGAGATAGAGATAGATATAGAGATAGGGCGAGAGATAAAGATAGAGATAGAGATAGAGATAGGGGTAGAGATAAGATTAGAGGTAGCGATAGGGATAGAGGTAGAGATAGGGATAGGGATAGAGATCAAGATAAGGATAGAGATAGAGTTAGAGATAGAGATAGAGATAAGGGTAGAGATCGAGATAGAGTTAGGGATAGAGATAAAGATAGGAATAGAGATAAGGATAGAGATAGAGATAGCGATAGGGATAGAGAAAGGGATAGAGATAAGGATAGAGATAGACATAGAGATCGAGATAGATATAGAGACAGTGATAGAGATAAGGTTAGAGGTAGAGATAGGGATCGAGAAAGAGATAGAGATAGGGATAGGGATAGTGATAGAGATAAGGATAGAGATAGAGATAGCGATATGGATAGAGATATAGATATAGATAGAGATAGAGATAGAGATAGGGGTAGAGGTCGAGATAGAGATAGAAATAGGGACAGAGATAAGGTTAGAGGCAGAGAGAGGGATAGAGAGAGTGATAGTGAAAGGGATAGGGAAAGGGATCGAGATAAGGATAGAGGTAGAGATAGGGATAGAGATAAAGATACGAATCGAGATAGGGATAGAGATAGGGATAGAGACAGACATAGAGATAGAAATAGTGATAGAGATCGAGGTAGAGATAGAGCTAGGGATAGAGATAAGGATAAAGATAGAGATAGAGATAGAGATAGGGATCGACATAGAGGTAGAGACACGTATAGAGATAGAGATAGAGAGTGGTATAGAGATAGAGACAGAGATAGAGATAGAGATAGAGATAGAGATAGAGATAGAGATAGGAATAGAGATAAAGATAGGGATAGAGATATGGATAGGGATAGGGATAGAGATAGGGATAGACATAGAGATAGTGACACGTATAGAGATAGAGATAGAGAGTGGTATAGAGATATGGATAGGGATAGAGATAGAGATAGAGATAGAGATTAGGATAGAGATAGGTAGAGATAGAGATAGATAGAGATAGAGAGGGATAGAGATAGAGATAGAATTAGAGACAGAGATAAAGATAGGGATAGAAATAGGGATAGAGATAAAGATAGGGATAGATAATGTGATAGGGATAGAGATAGAGATAGTGATTGAGATAGCAACAGAGATAAAGATAGAGATAGAGATTCACAGGGAGAGAGCGATAGAGATAGAGATATACAGATAGAGATAGAGAAATAGATAGTGATAGAGATACAGATAGGGAGATAGATAAAGATAGGGATAGAGATAGAGATAGAGATAGGGATTGAGATAAGATTAGAGGTAGAGATAGGGATAGAGGTAGAGATAGGGAGACAGTTCGAGATAGGGACAGAGATAGAGTTAGAGATAGAGATAGAGATAAGGGTAGAGATAGAGATAGAGTTAGGGATACAGATAAAGATAGGAATAGAGATAAGGATAGAGATAGAGATCGAGATAGGAACAGAAATATAGATACTGATAGAGATAGTGGTAGAGATAGAGATAAGGATAGAGATAGGGATAGAGATAGAGACAGAGAGAGATAAATACATAGTGATATTGATAGAGATGGGGTAGAAATAGGGATAGAGATATTGATAGAGATAGAGATAGAGATAGAGATAGAGATAGGGATAGAGATAGAGATAGACATAGCGATAGCAATAGAGATAGCGATAGAGATAGAGATAAGGATAGAGATAGAGATAGAGATAGTGATAGAGATAGAGATTACAATCAATATATTGTTCGTGATAGAGATAGAGATACAGATTGAGATAGTGTTAGCGATAGAGATTTAAGGATAGGGATAGCGACAGAAACGACCATAGAGATACAGATAGAAATCAAGACAGTGAAAGGGATAGAGATAGGAATATAGATAGAGATAAAGATAGACATAGTGATGGACATTGAGAGAGCTATATCGATAGAGATAGAGATAGAGATAGGGATAGAGATAAGGTTAAAGATAGAGATAGAGATAGGGATAGACATAGAGATAGACATACGTATAGAGAGAGAGATAGAGATAGAGATAGAGATAGAGATAGAGAGAGGTATAGAGATAGAGAAAGAGATAGAGATAGAGATAGAGATAGAGATAGGGACAGAGATAAAGATAGGGATAGAGATATGGATAGGGATAGGGATCGAGACAGAGATAGAGATAGGGATAGAGATAAGGATAGAGATAGGGATAGAGATAGAGATAGATATAGGGATAGAGATAGGGACAGAGATAAGGTTAGAGGCAGTGATAGGGATAGAGAGAGTGATAGAGATAGGGATAGGGAAAGGGATCGAGATAAGGATAGAGGTAGAGATAGGGATAGAGATAAAGATAGGAATAGAGATAGGGATAGAGATAGGGATAGAGACAGACATAGAGATAGAGATAGTGATAGAGATCGAGGTAGAGATAGAGCTAGGGATAGAGATAAGGATAAAGATAGAGATAGAGATAGGGATAGACATAGAGATAGAGACACGTATAGAGATAGAGATAGAGAGTGGTATAGAGATAGAGACAGAGATAGAGATCGAGATAGAGATAGAGATAGGAATAGAGATAAAGATAGGGATAGAGATATGGATACGGATAGGGATAGAGATAGAGATAGTGATACAGATAGAGATTAGGATAGAGATAGGTAGAGATAGAGATAGATAGAGATAGAGATAGGGATAGAGATAGAGGTAGAGGTAGAGATATGGATAGAGATAAGGATAGAGATAGGGATAGAGATAGAGATAGAGAGAGAGAAATATATATGATAGAGATAGAGATGGGGATAGAGATAGATAGAGAAATGCAGAGTGATACAGATAGAAATAGGGATAGAGATAGAGATAGAGATAGGGATAGAGATAGAGATAGAGATAGACAGGGAGATAGCGATAAAGATAGATATACAGATAGAGATAGAGATAGAGATAGGGATAGAGGTAAAGATAGGGACAGATAATGTGATAGAGATAGAGATAGAGATAGTGATTGAGATAGCAACAGAGATAAAGATAGAGATAGAGATTCACAGGGAGAGAGCGATAGAGATAGAGATATACAGATAGAGATAGAGAAATAGATAGTGATAGAGATAAAGATGGGGATAGAGATAGGGATAGAGATAGAGATAGAGATAGAGATTATATAGAGATAGAGATAGGGAGACAGATAAAGATAGGGATAGAGATAGAGATAGTGATAGGGATTGAGATAAGATTAGAGGTAGAGATAGGGATAGAGGTAGAGATAGGGATAGTGTTCGAGATAGGGACAGAGATAGAGTTAGAGATAGAGATAGAGATAAGGGTAGAGATAGAGATAGAGTTAGGGATACAGATAAAGGTAGGAATAGAGATAAGGATAGAGATAGAGATAGAGATAGGAACAGAAATATAGATACAGATAGAGATAGAGGTAGAGATAGAGATAGGGATAGAGATACGGATAGAGATAGGGATAGAGATAGAGATAGAGAGGGAGAAATACATAGTGATAGTGATAGAAATGGGGATAGAGATAGGGATAGAGATAGAGATAGAGAGATACATAGTGATAGAGATAGAAATAGGGATAGAGATAGAGATAGAGATAGAGATAGAGATATGGATGGAGATAGAGATAGAGATAGGGATAGAGATAGAGATAGACATAGCGATAGCAATAGAGATAGCGATAGAGATAGAGATAAGGATAGAGATAGAGATAGAGATAGTGATAAAGATAGAGATTACAATCAATATATTGTTCGTGATAGAGATAGAGATACAGATTGAGATAGTGTTAGCGATAGAGATTTAAGGATAGGGATAGCGACAGAAATGACCATAGAGATACAGATAGAAATCAGGATAGAGATAAAGATAGGAATAGAGATAGGGATAGAGATAGGGATAGAGACAGACATAGAGATAGAGATAGTGATAGAGATCGAGGTAGAGATAGAGCTAGGGATAGAGATAAGGATAAAGATAGAGATAGAGATAGGGATAGACATAGAGACAGAGACACGTATAGAGATAGAGATATAGAGTGGTATAGAGATAGAGACAGAGATAGAGATAGAGATAGAGATAGGAATAGAGATAAAGATAGGAATAGAGATATGGATAGGGATAGGGATAGAGATACAGATACAGATACAGATAGAGATTAGGATAGAGATAGGTAGAGATAGAGATAGATAGAGATAGAGATATGGATAGAGATAAGGATAGAGATAGGGATAGAGATAGAGATAGAGAGAGAGAAATACACAGGGAGAGCGCGTCAGAGATAGAGATATACAGATAGAGATAGAGAAATAGATAGTGATAGAGATAAAGATGCGGATAGAGATAGGGATAGAGATAGAGATAGAGATAGAGATTATATCGAGATAGAGATAGAGATAGGGACATAGATAAAGATAGGGATAGAGATAGAGATAGAGATAGGGATTGAGATAAGATTAGAGGTAGAGATAGGGATAGAGGTAGAGATAGGGAGAGAGTTCGAGATAGAAACAGAGATAGAGTTAGAGATAGAGATAGAGATAAGGGTAGAGATAGAGATAGAGTTAGGGATACAGATAAAGATAGGAATAAAGATAAGGATAGAGATAGAGATAGAGATAGGAACAGAAAGATAGATACTGATAGAGATAGAGGTAGAGATAGAGATAGGGATAGAGATAAGGATAGAGATAGGGATAGAGATAGAGATAGAGATAGTGATAGAGATAGAGATAGTGATAAAGATAGAGATTACAATCAATATATTGTTCGTGATAGAGATAGAGATACAGATTGAGATAGTGTTAGCGATAGAGATTTAAGGATAGGGATAGCGACAGAAATGACCATAGAGATACAGATAGAAATCAAGACAGTGAAAGGGATAGAGATAGGAATATAGATAGAGATAGAGATAGAGATAGTGATGGACATGGAGAGAGCTATATCGATAGAGATAGAGATAGAGATAGGGATAGAGATAAGGATAAAAATAGAGATAGAGATAGAGATAGAGATAGTGATGGACATGGAGAGAGCTATATCGATAGAGATAGAGATAGAGATAGGGATAGAGATAAGGATAAAAATAGAGATAGAGATAGAGATAGAGATAGTGATGGACATGGAGAGAGCTATATCGATAGAGATAGAGATAGGGATAGAGATAAGGATAAAGATAGAGATAGAGATAGGGATAGAGATACTGATAGTGATAGGGATAGGGATAGGGATAGAGATAGAGATAGAGATAGAGATAGGGACAGAGATAAAGATACGGATAGAGATATGGATAGGGATAGGGATAGAGATAGAGATAGGGATAGAGATAATGATAGAGATAGGGATAGAGATAGAGATAGGGATAGAGATAAGGATAGAGATAGAGATACAAATAGAGATAGAGGTGGAAATAGAGATAGGTATAGAGAGAGGGATAGTGCTATCGATACGGATAGAGATAGGTATAGGGATCGAGATAAGGATAGATATAGGGATAGAGATAGAGATAGATAGAGATAGGGATAGGATAGATATATAGATAGGCATAGAGATTGAGATAGGGATGGAGATAAATATAGGGATAGAGGTAGGGATAGAGACAGAGATGGAGATAGTGATAGCGATAGAGATAGAGATAGTGCAGGAGATAGCGATAGAGATATGGATAGAGATAGAGATATAGATAGAGATTGCGATAGAGACAGAGATGGAGATAGAGAAAGAAATAGAGATAGAGCTAAAGATAAGGATAGAGATAGGTAGAGATAGAGATAGATAGAGATAGAGATAGGCATAGAGATAGAGATAGAGTTAGAGACAGAGCTAAAGATAGGGATAGAGATAGGTATAGAGATAGAGATAGATATATGAATAGAGATAAAGAAGGGATAGAGATAGGGATAGAGATAGAGATAGAGATAAAGATAGAGATAAGGATAGAGATAGGGATAGGGATAGAGATAGAGAAATACTTAGTGATAGAGATAGAAACAGGGATAGTGATAGAGATAGAGAAAGAGATATGGATAGAGATAGACATAGCGATAGCAATAGAGATAGCGATAGAGATAGAGATAGAGATAGTGATAGAGATAGAGATTATAATCAATATATTGTTCGTGATAAAGATACAGATACAGATTGAGATAGTGTTAGCGATAGAGATTTAAGGATTGGGATAGCGACAGAAATGACCATAGAGATAGAGATAGAAATCGAGACAGTGATAGGGATAGAGATAGAGATAGAGATAGAGATAGACATGGGGAGAGCTATATCGATAGAGATAGAGATAGAGATAGGGATAGAGATACGGATAAAGATAGAGATAGAGATAGGGATAGACATAGAGATAGAGATACGTATAGAGATAGAGATAGAGAGAGGTATAGAGATAGAGAAAGAGATAGAGATAGAGATAGAGATAGAGATAGAGATAGGGACAGAGATAAAGATAGGGAAAGAGATATGGATAGGGATAGGATAGAGATAGAGATAGAGATAGGGATAGAGATAAGGATAGAGATAGTTAGAGATAGAGATAGATAGAGATAGAGATAGGGATATAGGTGGAGATAGATATAGGAATAGAGATAAATAAGGGATAGAGATAGGGATAGAGATAGAGATAGAAATAAAGATAGGGATAGAGATCGAGATAGAGTTAGAGATAGAGATAGAGATAGGTATAGAGAGAGGGATAGTGCTATCGATAGGGATAGAGATAGATATAGGGATAGAGATAAGGATAGAGATAGGGATAGAGATAGAGATAGGGATAGAGATAAGGATAGAGATAGGGATACAGATAGAGATAGAGATAGAAATAGAGATAGGTATAGAGAGAGGGATAGTGCTATCGATAGGGATAGAGATAGGTATAGGGATAGAGATAAGAATAGATAAAGGGATAGAGATATAGATAGAGATAGGGATAGAGATAGATAGAGATAGAGATAGGGATAGGATAGAGATATAGATAGGCATAGAGATTGAGATAGGGATGGAGATAAATATAGGGATAGAGATAGGGATAGAGACAGAGATGGAGATAGTGATAGCGATAGAGATAGAGATAGAGATAATGCAGGAGATGGCGATAGAGATATGGATAGAGATAGAGATATAGATAGAGATTGCGATAGCGATAGAGACAGAGGTGGAGATAGAGAAAGAGATAGAGATAGAGCTAAAGATAAGGATAGAGATAGGTAGAGATAGAGATAGATAGAGATAGAGATAGGCATAAAGATAGAGATAGAGTTAGAGACAGAGATAAAGATAGGGATAGAGATAGGGATAGAGATAGAGATAGATATAGGGAAAGAGATAAAGAAGGGATAGAGATAGGGATAGAGATAGAGATAGAAATAAAGATAGGGATAGAGATCGAGATAGAGTTAGAGATAGAGATAGGTATAGAGAGAGGGATAGTGCTATCGATATGGATAGAGATAGGTATCGGGATAGAGATAAGGATAGAGATAGGGATAGAGATAGAGATAGAGATAGAGATAGAAATAGAGATAGGTATAGAGAGTGGGATAGTGCTATCGATAGGGATAGAGATAGGTATAAGGATAGAGATAAGGATGGAGATAGGGATAGAGATAGAGATAGAGATAGAGATAGAGATAGAGATAGATAGAGATAGAGATAGGGATAGGATAGAGATGTAGATAGGGATAGAGATTGAGATAGGGATGGAGATAAATATAGGGATAGAGATTAGGGTAAAGATAGGGGTAGGGAAAGGGGTAGAGATAGAGATAGAGATAGGGATAGAGATAGATAGGGATAGAGATAGGGATAGGGATAGAGAATGTGAATAAGGATAGAAATAGTGATAGAGGTAGAGATAGGGATAGAGATAGAGATAGGGATAGAGAATGTGATAAGGATAAAGATAGAGATAGAGATAGGGAAGTATAAAGTGATCGGGATGGACAACGTGATAGAGATAGAAATAGAAATACGGATAGAGAATATGATAGGGATAGAAAATGTGATCGAGATTGCGATAGCGATCAGGATAGAGATAGAGATAGAGGTAGAGATAAAGACAGAGATATGGCTACAGATGGAGAGATAGAGATGGAGATGGAGATAGAGATAGAGAGAGAGATAGAGATAGAGATAGAGACAGATAGAGAAAGAGATAGTGGTATAGATAGAGATAGACAGAGACATACAGATAGAGATACTGATAGAGATAGAGATAGAGATAGGGATAGAGATAGAAATAGAGATAGCGATAGCAATTGAGATAGCGATAGAGATAGAGACAGGGATAGAGATAGATGTAGAGATCGTGATAGAGATAGTGATAGAGATAGAGATAGAGACATATAGAGATAGAGATAGAGATAGGGCTACAGATGCAGAGATATAGATGGAGATGGAGTTAGAGATAGAGATAGAGATAGAGATAGAGATCGAGATAGGACAACAGATGGAGAGATAGAGATGTAGATGGAGATAGAGATAGAGATAGAGTTAGAGATCGTAATAGGGATAGAGATAGAGAGTGTGATAGAGATAGAGAATGTGATAGAGTAGGAGATAGCGATCGCGATAGAGATAGAGATAGAGGTATAGATAGAGGCAGAGTTCGGGCTACAGATGGAGAGATAGAGATGGAAATGGAGATGGAGATAGAGATAGAGATAGAGATTGAGATAGAGATAGAGACAGATAGTGATAGAGATAGTGGTATAGATAGAGATAGGGATAGAGATAGATAGGGATACATATGGAGAGATAGAGAAAGAGATGGAGATAGAGGTAGAGATAGAGTTAGAGATAGAGATAGAGATAGAGATAGGGATAGAGATAGAGATAGGGATAGAGATAGTGATAGAGATAGAGAGAGGGATAGAGATAGAGATAGTGATAGAGATAGTGATAGAGAAAGCGGTAGAGATATCGATAGAAATCGAGACAGTGATTGAGATATAGATGGAGATAGTGATAAGGATAGCGACAGAGATAGAGATAGAGATAGTGATGGAGATAGCGACAGAGATAGAGATAGAGATAGAGAATGTGACAGGGATAGAGATAGAGATAGCGATAGAGAATGTGATAGGGATAGAAATAGAGATGGGGATAGAGATAGAGATGGGGATAGAGATAGAGATAGAATTAGAGATCGAGATAGATAGAGATAGTGATTGGGATATAGATAAAGATAGGGATAGAGATCGGGATAGACACAGAGATAGAGATAGAGACAGAGATAGAGATAAAAATAGGGATAGAGATAGGGATAGGGCCATCGATCGGGATAGAGATAGAGATAGGGATAGAGATAGAGATAGAGATAGATAGAGATAGGGATAGAGATAGAGGTAGAGATCGAGATAGGAATAGAGATAAGGTTAGAGGTTGAGATAGGGATAGAGATAATGATTGAGATAGACATAGAGATAGAGAATTAAATAGTGATAGAGATAGAGATGGGGATAGAGATGGGGATAGACATTGGGATAGAGATAGAGATAGAGATAGAGATAGGGATAGAGATAAAATAGGGATAGAGATAGTGATAGGGCTATCGATAGGGATAGAGATAGCGCTAACAATAGAGAAAGAGATAGAGATAGAGATAGAGGAAGTGATAGAGATAGAGATAGAGATACAGATAGAGATAGTAATAGGGATAGAGATCGAGATAGTGATCGAGATAAAGATTTTAATCAATATATTGTTCATGATAGAGAAAGAGATACTGAGTGAGATAGTGTTAGCGAAAGAGATTTAAAGATAGGGATAGCGACAGAAATGGTGACAGATTTATAGATAGAAATCGAGACAGTGATAGAGATATAGATAGAGATAGAGATAGAGAGACAGTGATAGAGATAGAGATAGAGATAGAGATAGAGAAAGTGATAGAGATTTGGATGGAGATAGAGATCGGGATCGAGATAAGGATAGAGATAGAGATACAGATAGAGATTGTGATAGCGATAGAGATAGAGATAGAGGTAGAGATAGCGATAGATAGAGATAGAGATAGTGATAGACATGGAGAGAGCGATAGAGATAGAGATATACAGATAGAGATACAGATTGAGATAGAGAAATAGATAGTGATAGAGATGGAGATGGGGATAGAGATACGGATAGAGATATGGATAGAGATAGAGAGAGAGGTAGAGATAGAGATAAGGATAGAGATAGCGATAGAGAAAAGGTTAGAGTTAGAGATAGGGATAGAGATAGAGATAGAGATATGGATAGAGATAGGGATAGAGATAAGTATAGAGATAGGGATAGAGATAGAGATTGAGATAGAGATAGGGATAGAGGTAAGTTTAGCGGTAGAGATTGGGATAGAGATAGTGATCAGGATCGAGATAGAGATAGGGATAGAGATAAAGATAAGGATAGAGATAGAGATAGGGATACAGAGAAAGATAGAGATAGAGATATAGAAAGAGATAGAGATAGAAATACAGATTGTGATAGAGATAGAGGTAGAGATAGAGATAGGGATAGAGATAAGGATAGAGATAGGGATAGGGATAGAGATAGAGATATAGATAGATATAGGGATAGAGCTAAATATAGGGATAGAGATAGTGATAGGGATACAGATAGAGATAGAGATAGAGATAGTGATAGTGATAGGGATAGAGATAGAGATAGAAATAGGGATAGAGATAGGGATGGAGATAAAGATAGGGATAGAGATCGGGATAGAGATAGAGATAAGGTTAGAGGTAGAGATAGAGATAGGGATAGGCATAGGGATACAGATAGAGATAGAGATAGAGATAGTGATAGGGATAGATATAGAGATAGAAATAGGGATAGAGATGGATATAAGGATAGAGATAGGGGTAGAGATAAAGATAGGGATAGAGATAGAGATAGAGATAGGGATGGGGATAGGGATAGAGATAAAGATAAAAATAGAGATAGAAATATGGGTAGAGATAGAGATAGGGATAAAGATAAAGATAGGAATAGAGATAGGGATAGAGATAGGGATCGAGACAGTTTGAGATAGAGATAGTGATAGTGATCGAGGTAGAGATAGAGATTGAGACAGGGAAAGAGATAGAGATAGAGATAGAGATAGTGATAGAGATCGAGATAAAGATAGCGATAGCACTAGAAATAGAAACAGGGATAGAGATAGAATAGAGATAGAGATAGTGATAGAGATAGAGATTTTCATCAGTATATTGTTCGTGATAGAGATAGAGATACAGATTGATGTACTGTTAGCGATAGAGATTTAAAGATAGGGATAGCGACAGAAATGACGATAGTGATAGAGATAGAAATCGAGACAGTGATAGAGATAGAGGTAGAGGTAGTGATAGAGATAGCGATAGAGATGAAGATAAAGATCGTGATAGAAATGGAGAGAGCGATAGAGATAGAGATAGAGGTAGTGCAGGAGATAGCGATAGAGATAGCGAGAGTGATATGGATAAAGATAGAGATATAGATAGAGATAGCGATAGAGATAGGGATAGAGATACAGAATGTGATAGGGATAGAGATAGAGATAGAAATAGGACTAGAGATAGCGATAGAGATAGAGATGGAAATAGAGATAGGGATAGGGATAGAGATAGGGGAGAGTGAAAAGGATAGAGAAAGGGAAAGAGATAGAGATAGAGATAGAGATAAGGTTAGAGATAGAGATAGGGATAGTTAGAAATAGAGATAGGGATAGAGATAGAGATAACGTTAGAGATAGGGGTAGATATAAAGATAGGGATAGAGATAGAGATAGAGATAGGGATAGGGATATGGATAGAGATAAGGATAGAGATAGAGATCGGGATAGAGATAGAGATAAGGATAGAGATAGAGATAGGGATAGAGATAGAGATAGGGATAGAGATATAGATAGATATAAAGATAGAAATAGGGGTAGAGATAGAGATAGGGATAGAGATAAAGATAGAGGTAAAGATAGAGATAGGGATAGAGATAAGGATAGAGATAGGGATGGAGATAAGGATAGAGATAGGGATAGAAATAGAGATAGAGATAGAGATAGAGATAGTGCAGGAGATAGCGATAGAGACAGAGATAGAGATAGAGATAGAGATATAGTTAAAGATAGGGAGAGAGATAAAGATAGGGAAAGAGATAGAGATAGAGATAGGGATAGAGATAAGATTAGAGGTAGAGATAGGGATAGAGATAGAGATGGGATAGGGATAGAGATCGAGATAAGGATAGAGATAGAGTTAGAGATAGAGATAGAGATAAGGGTACAGATAGAGATAGAGTTAGGGAAAGAGGTAAAGATAGGAATAGAGATAAGGATAGAGATAGAGATAACAATAGAGATAGAGATAGAGATAGTGATAGGGATAGGGATTGAGATAAGGATAGAGATTGGGATAGAGATAGAGATAGAGATAGAGAAATACATAGTGATAGAGATAGGGATAGAGATAGAGATAGAGAAATAAATAGTGATAGAGATAGAGATGGGGATAGAGATAGGGATAGAGATAGAGATAGAGAAATACATAGTGATTGAGATAGAAATAGGGATAGAGATAGAGATAGAGATAGAGATAGAGATAGGGATAGAGATAGAGATAGCAATAGAGATAGAGATAGAGATAGTGATAGGGATAGAGATTTTAATCAATATATTGTTCGTGATAGAGATAGAGAGACAGATTGAGATGGTGTTAGCGATAGAGATTTAAAGATAGGGATAGCAACAGAAATGAACATAGAGATAGAGATAGTGATGGACATGGAGAGAGCGATAGAGATAGAGATATACAGATAGAGATAGAGATAGAGATAGTGATGGACATGGAGAGAGCGATAGAGATAGAGATATACAGATAGAGATAGAGATAGAGATAGAGAAATAGTGAAAGAGATAGAGATGGGGATAGAGATAGGGATAGAGATAGAGATAGAAATAAGGTTAGAGGTATAGATAAGGATAGAGATAGAGATAGAGATAGGGATAGAGATAGGGATAGAGATAAGGATAGAGATAGACATAGGGATCGATATAGATATAGAGATAGTGATAGGGATGATGTTAGAGGTAGAGATAGGGATAGAGAGAGAGATAGAGATAGGGATAGGGATAGTGATAGAGATAAGGATAGAGATAGAGATAGCGATAGAGATATGGATAGAGATAGAGATATAGATAGAGATAGAGATATAGATAGAGATATAGATAGAGATAGAGATACTTATAGAGATAGAGATAGAGAGAGGTATAGAGATAGAGATAGGGATAGAGGTAGAGATAGAGATAGAAATAGAGACAGAGATAAGGTTAGAGGCAGAGATAGGGATAGAGATAGTGATAGAGATAGGGAAAGGGAGAGGGATCGAGATAAGGATAGAGGTAGAGATTGGGTTAGAGATAAAGACAGGAATAGAGATAGGGATAGAGATAGGGATAGAGACAGACATAGAGATAGAGATAGTGATAGAGATCGAGGTAGAGATAGAGATAGGGATAGAAATAAGGATAAAGATAGAGATAGAGATAGGGATAGAGATAGAGATAGAGATACGTATAGAGATAGAGATAGAGAGAGGTATAGAGATAGAGACAGAGATAGAGATAGAGATAGAGATCGGGATGGAGATAAAGATAGGGATAGAGATAAAGATAGGAATAGGGATAGAGATAGAGATAGAGATAGAGATAGAGATGGAGATAGAGATAGAGATAGGTAGAGATAGAGATAGATAGAGATAGAGATAGGGATAGAGATAGTGCAGGAGATAGCGATAGAAATAGCGATAGCGATATGAATAGAGATAGCGATAGAGATAGAATAGAGATAGAGAATGTGATAGGGATAGAGATAGAGATGGGGTAGATCATGTGATAGGGATCGAGATAGAGATAGCGATCGAGATAGTGATAGAGATAGCGATATAGATAGAGATAGCGATAGTGATAGTCATGGAGAGAGCGATAGAGATAGAGATATACAGATAGAGATAGAGAAATAGATAGTGATAGAGATAAAGATGGGGATAGAGATAGGGATAGAGATAGAGATAGAGATAGATATATATAGAGATAGAGATAGAGATAGGGATCGGGATAGTGATAGAGATAAGGATAGAGATAGAGTTAGCGATAGAGATATGGTTAGAGATAGAGATATAGATAGAGATAGAGATAGAGATAGAGATAAGGATAGAGGTAGAGATAGAGATAGAATAGGGACAGAGATAAGGTTAGAGGCAGAGATATGGATAGAGATAGTGATAGAGATAGGGATAGGAAAGGGATCGAGATAAGGATAGAGGTAGAGATAGGGACAGAGATAAAGATAGGAATAGAGACAGGGATAGAGATAGGGATAGAGACAGACATAGAGATAGAGATAGTGATAGAGATAGGGATAGGAAAGGGATCGAGATAAGGATAGAGGTAGAGATAGGGACAGAGATAAAGATAGGAATAGAGACAGGGATAGAGATAGGGATAGAGACAGACATAGAGATAGAGATAGTGATAGAGATCGAGGTAGAGATAGAGATAGGGATAGAGATAAAGATAGAGATAGGGATAGAGATAGAGATAGAGATACGTATAGAGATAGAGATCGAGAGAGGTATAGAGATAGAGACAGAGATAGAGATAGAGATAGAGATAGAGATAGAGATAGGGATAGGGATAGAGATAAAGATAGGGATAGAGATATGGATAGAGATAGGGATAGAGATAGAGATAGTGATAGAGATAGCGATTGAGATAGAGATAGAGATAGTGATAGAGATAGCAATAGAGATAAAGATAGAGATTGAGATAGATAGGGAGAGAGCGATAGAGATAGATAGAGATAGAGAAATAGATAGTGATAGAGATAGAGATCGGGATAGAGATAGAGATAGAGATAGAGATAGAGATAGTGATAGAGATAGAGATATACAGATAGAGATAGAGATATAGATAAGGATAGAGATAAAGATAGGGATAGATAATATGATAGGGATAGAGATAGAGATAGAGATAGTGATAGAAATTGCGATCGGGATCGTGATAAATAGGGATACTTATGGAGAGATAGAGATAGAGATGGAGATAGAGGTAGAGATAGAGTTAGAGATAGAGATAGAGATAGCGATAGAGATAGCGACAGTGATAGTGATAGAGATAGTGATAGAGATAGAGATAGAGATAGTGATAGCTACGGAGAGAGTGATAGACATAGAGATAGAGATAGTGCAGGAAATAGCGATAGAGATAACGATAGAGATATGGATAGAGATAGAGATAGAGATAGTGATAGAGATAGCGACAGTGATAGTGATAGAGATAGCGATAGAGATAGGGGTAGAGGTAGAGATAGAAATAGAAATAGGGACAAAGATAAGGATAAAGATAGAGATAGAGATAAGGATAGACATAGAGATAGAGACACGTATAGAGATAGAGAGAGAGAGTGGTATAGAGATAGAGACAGAGATAGAGATAGAGATAGAGCTAAAGATAAGGATAGAGATAGGTAGAGATAGAGATAGATAGAGATAGAGATAGGCATAAAGATAGAGATAGAGTTAGAGACAGAGATAAAGATAGGGATAGAGATAGGGATAGAGATAGAGATAGATATAGGGAAAGAGATAAAGAAGGGATAGAGATAGGGATAGAGATAGAGATAGAAATAAAGATAGGGATAGAGATCGAGATAGAGTTAGAGATAGAGATAGGTATAGAGAGAGGGATAGTGCTATCGATATGGATAGAGATAGGTATCGGGATAGAGATAAGGATAGAGATAGGGATAGAGATAGAGATAGAGATAGAGATAGAAATAGAGATAGGTATAGAGAGTGGGATAGTGCTATCGATAGGGATAGAGATAGGTATAAGGATAGAGATAAGGATGGAGATAGGGATAGAGATAGAGATAGAGATAGAGATAGAGATAGAGATAGATAGAGATAGAGATAGGGATAGGATAGAGATGTAGATAGGGATAGAGATTGAGATAGGGATGGAGATAAATATAGGGATAGAGATTAGGGTAAAGATAGGGGTAGGGAAAGGGGTAGAGATAGAGATAGAGATAGGGATAGAGATAGATAGGGATAGAGATAGGGATAGGGATAGAGAATGTGAATAAGGATAGAAATAGTGATAGAGGTAGAGATAGGGATAGAGATAGAGATAGGGATAGAGAATGTGATAAGGATAAAGATAGAGATAGAGATAGGGAAGTATAAAGTGATCGGGATGGACAACGTGATAGAGATAGAAATAGAAATACGGATAGAGAATATGATAGGGATAGAAAATGTGATCGAGATTGCGATAGCGATCAGGATAGAGATAGAGATAGAGGTAGAGATAAAGACAGAGATATGGCTACAGATGGAGAGATAGAGATGGAGATGGAGATAGAGATAGAGAGAGAGATAGAGATAGAGATAGAGACAGATAGAGAAAGAGATAGTGGTATAGATAGAGATAGACAGAGACATACAGATAGAGATACTGATAGAGATAGAGATAGAGATAGGGATAGAGATAGAAATAGAGATAGCGATAGCAATTGAGATAGCGATAGAGATAGAGACAGGGATAGAGATAGATGTAGAGATCGTGATAGAGATAGTGATAGAGATAGAGATAGAGACATATAGAGATAGAGATAGAGATAGGGCTACAGATGCAGAGATATAGATGGAGATGGAGTTAGAGATAGAGATAGAGATAGAGATAGAGATCGAGATAGGACAACAGATGGAGAGATAGAGATGTAGATGGAGATAGAGATAGAGATAGAGTTAGAGATCGTAATAGGGATAGAGATAGAGAGTGTGATAGAGATAGAGAATGTGATAGAGTAGGAGATAGCGATCGCGATAGAGATAGAGATAGAGGTATAGATAGAGGCAGAGTTCGGGCTACAGATGGAGAGATAGAGATGGAAATGGAGATGGAGATAGAGATAGAGATAGAGATTGAGATAGAGATAGAGACAGATAGTGATAGAGATAGTGGTATAGATAGAGATAGGGATAGAGATAGATAGGGATACATATGGAGAGATAGAGAAAGAGATGGAGATAGAGGTAGAGATAGAGTTAGAGATAGAGATAGAGATAGAGATAGGGATAGAGATAGAGATAGGGATAGAGATAGTGATAGAGATAGAGAGAGGGATAGAGATAGAGATAGTGATAGAGATAGTGATAGAGAAAGCGGTAGAGATATCGATAGAAATCGAGACAGTGATTGAGATATAGATGGAGATAGTGATAAGGATAGCGACAGAGATAGAGATAGAGATAGTGATGGAGATAGCGACAGAGATAGAGATAGAGATAGAGAATGTGACAGGGATAGAGATAGAGATAGCGATAGAGAATGTGATAGGGATAGAAATAGAGATGGGGATAGAGATAGAGATGGGGATAGAGATAGAGATAGAATTAGAGATCGAGATAGATAGAGATAGTGATTGGGATATAGATAAAGATAGGGATAGAGATCGGGATAGACACAGAGATAGAGATAGAGACAGAGATAGAGATAAAAATAGGGATAGAGATAGGGATAGGGCCATCGATCGGGATAGAGATAGAGATAGGGATAGAGATAGAGATAGAGATAGATAGAGATAGGGATAGAGATAGAGGTAGAGATCGAGATAGGAATAGAGATAAGGTTAGAGGTTGAGATAGGGATAGAGATAATGATTGAGATAGACATAGAGATAGAGAATTAAATAGTGATAGAGATAGAGATGGGGATAGAGATGGGGATAGACATTGGGATAGAGATAGAGATAGAGATAGAGATAGGGATAGAGATAAAATAGGGATAGAGATAGTGATAGGGCTATCGATAGGGATAGAGATAGCGCTAACAATAGAGAAAGAGATAGAGATAGAGATAGAGGAAGTGATAGAGATAGAGATAGAGATACAGATAGAGATAGTAATAGGGATAGAGATCGAGATAGTGATCGAGATAAAGATTTTAATCAATATATTGTTCATGATAGAGAAAGAGATACTGAGTGAGATAGTGTTAGCGAAAGAGATTTAAAGATAGGGATAGCGACAGAAATGGTGACAGATTTATAGATAGAAATCGAGACAGTGATAGAGATATAGATAGAGATAGAGATAGAGAGACAGTGATAGAGATAGAGATAGAGATAGAGATAGAGAAAGTGATAGAGATTTGGATGGAGATAGAGATCGGGATCGAGATAAGGATAGAGATAGAGATACAGATAGAGATTGTGATAGCGATAGAGATAGAGATAGAGGTAGAGATAGCGATAGATAGAGATAGAGATAGTGATAGACATGGAGAGAGCGATAGAGATAGAGATATACAGATAGAGATACAGATTGAGATAGAGAAATAGATAGTGATAGAGATGGAGATGGGGATAGAGATACGGATAGAGATATGGATAGAGATAGAGAGAGAGGTAGAGATAGAGATAAGGATAGAGATAGCGATAGAGAAAAGGTTAGAGTTAGAGATAGGGATAGAGATAGAGATAGAGATATGGATAGAGATAGGGATAGAGATAAGTATAGAGATAGGGATAGAGATAGAGATTGAGATAGAGATAGGGATAGAGGTAAGTTTAGCGGTAGAGATTGGGATAGAGATAGTGATCAGGATCGAGATAGAGATAGGGATAGAGATAAAGATAAGGATAGAGATAGAGATAGGGATACAGAGAAAGATAGAGATAGAGATATAGAAAGAGATAGAGATAGAAATACAGATTGTGATAGAGATAGAGGTAGAGATAGAGATAGGGATAGAGATAAGGATAGAGATAGGGATAGGGATAGAGATAGAGATATAGATAGATATAGGGATAGAGCTAAATATAGGGATAGAGATTGTTGTAGAGAGTAGAAATAATATATAGACTTAGGCATTAGGCACCTGCTGGATATTTAAAACTCACATAAGCTTAAATGGACACACACATAAAATGGCTGCCCAGGCATGATGGGAAACCAGGTAGTCAAGCTGTGAACTGTTGAACGTTCACTGACCGAGCAATAACCCTGTGAGGCCCACTGTAGGAATGCCTGGGAAGGCAGAGATAAGAAGGAAGCCATCTCCTGTGAACAAGGCCATAAACCAATTAATTCCCCAGGAAGAAAGATAAGAGGGAAACCATTTGCTGTAAACAAGGCTACAAACCAATTATTTCTCCCAGATGAAAGAACTAGGGAGAGAACATATAAAGTCATCGATCAACCCAAATTGACAATGGTTCCCTGGTTACTAGGAGAATTCTATTGGATTAAAAAACCTATATGTAATCTATAATCGTTATGATTGGCTTGTGTCCAGCCGTGATGAGCTGTGTAACTGCAGTAAGCTGTTTTTGTAACTGTTGTAAAACATATAAAGGTACATGTAACTCTTTGTTCTGTGAAGAGAAACCTGGATACGGTCCTGAGTTTTTCCTTCCCGCTGAGCGTAATAAAGCTGCTTCAGCATTGGAACCGACCCTGAGTGTTGAGTGATTCTTCAGAGAAAACACTAACGCTAACAATGGCGTAGTCGACGGGATTTCCCGGAGTCGCTGGACGCCCTTGGAAAAAAACCCGGGTGAGTATAAAAAACAATTTTTAAGTATAAAGGGTGCGGAAGGTGGAAGCTGGTTGATCGACATGAGGAGACGGTCTAATATCTCAAACGCCTAGCCTGAGCCTGAATTAAGAGGACTTTTGTCCCACGTGACGGCCAGGAACCAAGTAGGCGTAGGGAACACACTTAGACCGTGGGATCGTGATACCGAGAGACATCTTCCGGACCCAGTAGTGTAATTTGAAATACCCCGGGGTAGAACCAAGCGGTGTACAGCGGCTAACGGAATCCAAACCTGTGAACAGGGTCGGACCAACAGGCTGAGCGGTGGTAGGTAGTCGTTAAGGATATGTAGAGCACTGCGGGAATTGCTTAAACGCGTTTTTAAGAATTGTATAAGTTTGTGTAACAGCAGAACTTGTGACCTGACAGTAGCCAAGAGACAGTTTACTACAAGTCGCGCTAGAAAGAAAGCGGACCGCTGAGAGTAGATTCCTAACGATACCAGTCCTACCCAGGAATGGCCATGAAAACAAGTAAACTCGAGTGGGGACCAGAAGGGTCGCTTACCCGCCACCTGGCGGAAAAACAAAAGAAGCTAATTAGTTATGTGAGGAATTATTTAGATAAAACTACGAATTCCCTGAAAGGTCATGGATCCAAAAATAGAGCCGGCCAAAACAAGAAGAGAGACTGTTGTAAATGTCTGATCGTTGAGTGAGAAGTGTCTGTGTGATTTTTGACTGCAGAATGAATTTTTGTTTTATGTTTTCATGTTCCGAAAGCCTGGTTGGAAGAGGAATGCAAGTGTCTGTTTATTTTAGAAACAGAGTGAAAGTCTTTTTTTTTTTAAACCCTTTGTAATGTTGTCCTGTATGTGGGAAGTTTTAAGACATTTAAGTTAGAAACGCAGGTGTGGATTTATTCGGATGATAAGTTACGGAGCTAGGAGAATAAACAAATAAAGAATAGGTTTGTTGAGCAAAATATTTATTTGACATGCTCACTTACTTGCCGAAAGAAAACATGCAATGATTGATTGGGTTGAAAGACATAAATTTAGTCTCGGAATGAGATAAAGAATGCTTTAAAAAAAAAGAGCTTCTAAAAAAAAAAGTTTCAAATAAAGATTGAAATTACAAAGTTTGAATTGGGATTTTGAGATATTCAGAGAAGGCACAGGAAATACTGAGGTGGATTTAAAAAAAAAAAGATTAAATTAAATCTGATCAGGTCAAACTCCTGGGCAAGTGGCGAGCTATCTGCGAAGGTGTAAAAGGAACTTTTGGAAAATGTTAAAAAACAGCAAGCTTTAGTAACGGCTTTGAAACTGGAGCATTTTGAGATAACGAAAGGCAGCACTCAAACTCTCAAAGCTGGTCTCCATTCCAGTTATGGAGAAAAAGAAAAAGATAAAGACGCCACTTTGAAAGTAAACAAATTAACAACTTTATGGAGTTACGAACCCTCCGTGTAAAATACAAAACCTAATTTGAAGAAAGAAAAAAAAAAAAGATGTAACGGACTAAATGGAAAAAGACATAACTTACTAAATACTAGTTGATGTTTGCTGTGAAAAAGATATTGGTTTAATTAGAAGAGGAAAAAAAAAAAAAAAATTGGAATAAGTAAAAAACACTCTACATGGATTCGAATTTTCAATTATGAAAAAGTTTCAATGCAGTTTGAAAAGATTTCCAAAATGTCCCGAACAGTCTAAACAAGCAGGAGGGTTTTGAAGATAACGAGGAGAAAGAGAGAAATAAAAAAAAACAGAATTGAATTTCAGTAAACAAAATTGCTATTGTATGTGTGGTCTTGTTTTAAAACAATTTAAAAAAAAAAAAAAATTCTTTGGCAAGTACTTGAATTAGAAGTTAAGAAAACATTGGAGTTTACTCTAATGATTTATGCTGTTTAACGGATTCCTAATTTCGAAGCCAGTTTTGAAGGCACAAAGACTTTTTTTTTCAGATGATTACGTGAAGTCACGTAATGACATCAGGTCTTCTTACAAACCTGGAAAGGAGTTAACCCTTTCCATTGACAGCCGTTTTATACTGAACATTATTAATTTGGATTTCTTAATAGGGAAAAAAAGGACTCACCTAACAGAGGAAACAAAAATAAAAACAGAACTAGCTTATGTAATAATACTTGCCTGATACAATAAAGAAATAGATATTCAATAAAACAAATTGAAGAGTTAAAAGCTAAGATAAACAGGCTGGAAGAGATAACGGGACTAGACGGATAGTGCAGTGCGCAGCCATAGCACCATCACCTCTGGCAATAGAGCCAATGTACCCCACGGTGGGTAGGTGTAGTCCACAAACCCAACCTAACGGTAAAGCAGACAGCGATGTTTGGAGGAATAGCTTTGGCCTTGGTCATAATAGGAGTTTGGGTAATATTTAAGTGGGTAAAGACACGGGCGCACGCCCTACAGATTCAGCTCGAAATGGTTCGATTATAACCTTGTCCTTCTGATTTTGCAGGGTGACAGGGACACTCGTAGAGCAAAAAAACTTAACCCCTGGTGACGATCAGGCCGTCTGTTTAAAATTACAGATAATACTTACCGGAATGGGAATACGAAAGGCGCTACTCGTAATATGGATAGCCCTGCGACATGCACGTACCCTGGGCAACACCGACGGACAGCAGAGCACGCTGGAAATAAACAACTATATGAACTATGGAGTCTTGTTTAATTTAACGGACGGAATGTGCATCCCAGCAACCAAGGACTGGAGCAAGGACAGGACTTATTTTAATGCATGGTTACAAGTGAATCCTAATAAGAATCCTAATAAGAATAAGAGTATGTGTACAGTGCTCCACGGGTATAAGGAGCAGATGCATTAAACGGAGGGATGTCAAAGGGCCTGATGAATGTACTTTCGGCATAATTTGCGCGCCTCCGGGACAATCCCAGCAATCAGTCATCCGCAAGAAGGGAATGGGGCTGTGTGGGTATTACGAGGAGGCGGGGGCGGCTGCAATATAATTGTATGTATGTTTCTCACCCCCTCCGACACCGCGCCCCATAAGAATCACTACATTGCCCGAAGAACTGCCTTGTCCCATAACTACTAAGGGACCAGAAAATGGGATTGCAATGTACAACGAAGGGGAATTATTGTATGATAATGTTAAACATGAAATTGTGCCTGTTCTGATCAATATTTCAGGCATCCAGATGCCGGAATATTGTACCGAACAGTCAAGGAAGATGTACAATGTATTAAGTAAAGTCGTAATGCAGCAGGCTGCCGATGCCATGGGTGCCAGTAAGTTCCGGGGACAGGGGTTAGCACCCAGGGTGAAGAGGGAAATAGTAAATGATGTTGCTACCGTTTTCAATACAGGAACCTCCGTAGTGAACTCGATAGACATACAAGGGCTAAATGAGAGGGTAGAACAGCTTAAAGGGGTGATGAAGGGGTTATTGGAGAGGGTGGAGCAAAACCAGGAAGACCAGGCCAACCTAGGAAAGGAGGGGGCCGAAATCCAGTTGGATGGCATCTCAGTCCTGGAAGCTCACGCTAAAACCATCAATCACCTCATTGATAGAGAACAAGAAGATACAATAAAGCAAAGACAGGGGCAACTCTGTCATGCTTATGGTCTGTGGATGGTGGGACAGATCCGCCACAACCTCAACCAGATCCAACGCGGGGAGGTACCCGATTGGATAGACAGTTCACATTTAGCTCAGTTGGCGAACCAAAGGGGGACACTGGATAATTGTACTCTGAAGGGACTGACCCGAGTATACCCCGCAATTCCAGATTGCCAGATGGGTAGGACTACCGGGATAGGGATAGTCCTGTTGATCCCCATAGCAACGCCGGACTCAGGGCCGTTCCCCTTATACCAACTAGAGAATATCGGAGTAATACGGGAAAATGTCTCCATACGCTACTACCTGACCACCACCTCTGCCGTTCGTCGAAACAACATACTTACCGGGATTTCCCTAGCAGATTGCAAGCAAAGGGGGGAAATCACAGTATGCCCTCACCCGGTGGGCCGAGGCGAACTAGACGAGTGCGGGTTTAACCGAACCAATGGGTGTGTACTAGAAATAGTGCCCGCACACATGCACTTCGCGAGGGCAGGCTACGGAGGGAGGGGAAGATACTGCGTCTCTACTACTGAGCGTTCATACCAGTATAATGACCTGCAGTGCCCTATACCGCAGCCAAACTTTTGCTTTACACCACTACGACCTGTCGCGATCGGGCAAGCGCATATCACCCAGGTTAGGCGCCGGAAGTCCGAAGTTATTGAAGTAACTGATCAGCTCCATGATCATTTGCAGGATTATGACGAGCCAGAGCAGGTCCCTATCCCACATCTGACCGAAGTATTACGGGAGTTGAGGCTCAGAGTGGGTCAATCTGTAAAACTCTATCACCAGCTACAAACTAAAATCAAAGAAGATACCGAGGTAGACTTACAAAGTCAGAGTTGGTGGAGAAAGGTCTGGGACTGGGGAATAAATGTGAACATCCACCCATGGATTCGAATTATTTCACACACACTGGTCGGAATACAATTAATCTTAGCAATAACATGGGGCGTGATGGCCTGCTAGGTATGCAGGCGCCACAAACGGCAGAAACGGACCAATCACCGTTCCCTGGATATTAAACAAGCCTGTTTGATAAGGGGACGGGAGGAGCTAGCCTTTGTTAATTTGATCTAAGCAACCGGGACTCCTGAAACCGCGTGACTGGCCAGCACGTTGAGGCAAGGAGTACCGGGCAGTGCACAAATATCAGATAAAGGCAGTACGGTCGGTTAAAAGGGGACTAGGACTAGTCCCTTTACCGAAAGGGGGGAATTGTTGTAGAGAGTAGAAATAATATATAGACTTAGGCATTAGGCACCTGCTGGATATTTAAAACTCACATAAGCTTAAATGGACACACACATAAAATGGCTGCCCAGGCATGATGGGAAACCAGGTAGTCAAGCTGTGAACTGTTGAACGTTCACTGACCGAGCAATAACCCTGTGAGGCCCACTGTAGGAATGCCTGGGAAGGCAGAGATAAGAAGGAAGCCATCTCCTGTGAACAAGGCCATAAACCAATTAATTCCCCAGGAAGAAAGATAAGAGGGAAACCATTTGCTGTAAACAAGGCTACAAACCAATTATTTCTCCCAGATGAAAGAACTAGGGAGAGAACATATAAAGTCATCGATCAACCCAAATTGACAATGGTTCCCTGGTTACTAGGAGAATTCTATTGGATTAAAAAACCTATATGTAATCTATAATCGTTATGATTGGCTTGTGTCCAGCCGTGATGAGCTGTGTAACTGCAGTAAGCTGTTTTTGTAACTGTTGTAAAACATATAAAGGTACATGTAACTCTTTGTTCTGTGAAGAGAAACCTGGATACGGTCCTGAGTTTTTCCTTCCCGCTGAGCGTAATAAAGCTGCTTCAGCATTGGAACCGACCCTGAGTGTTGAGTGATTCTTCAGAGAAAACACTAACGCTAACAGAGATAGTGATAGGGATACAGATAGAGATAGAGATAGAGATAGTGATAGTGATAGGGATAGAGATAGAGATAGAAATAGGGATAGAGATAGGGATGGAGATAAAGATAGGGATAGAGATCGGGATAGAGATAGAGATAAGGTTAGAGGTAGAGATAGAGATAGGGATAGGCATAGGGATACAGATAGAGATAGAGATAGAGATAGTGATAGGGATAGATATAGAGATAGAAATAGGGATAGAGATGGATATAAGGATAGAGATAGGGGTAGAGATAAAGATAGGGATAGAGATAGAGATAGAGATAGGGATGGGGATAGGGATAGAGATAAAGATAAAAATAGAGATAGAAATATGGGTAGAGATAGAGATAGGGATAAAGATAAAGATAGGAATAGAGATAGGGATAGAGATAGGGATCGAGACAGTTTGAGATAGAGATAGTGATAGTGATCGAGGTAGAGATAGAGATTGAGACAGGGAAAGAGATAGAGATAGAGATAGAGATAGTGATAGAGATCGAGATAAAGATAGCGATAGCACTAGAAATAGAAACAGGGATAGAGATAGAATAGAGATAGAGATAGTGATAGAGATAGAGATTTTCATCAGTATATTGTTCGTGATAGAGATAGAGATACAGATTGATGTACTGTTAGCGATAGAGATTTAAAGATAGGGATAGCGACAGAAATGACGATAGTGATAGAGATAGAAATCGAGACAGTGATAGAGATAGAGGTAGAGGTAGTGATAGAGATAGCGATAGAGATGAAGATAAAGATCGTGATAGAAATGGAGAGAGCGATAGAGATAGAGATAGAGGTAGTGCAGGAGATAGCGATAGAGATAGCGAGAGTGATATGGATAAAGATAGAGATATAGATAGAGATAGCGATAGAGATAGGGATAGAGATACAGAATGTGATAGGGATAGAGATAGAGATAGAAATAGGACTAGAGATAGCGATAGAGATAGAGATGGAAATAGAGATAGGGATAGGGATAGAGATAGGGGAGAGTGAAAAGGATAGAGAAAGGGAAAGAGATAGAGATAGAGATAGAGATAAGGTTAGAGATAGAGATAGGGATAGTTAGAAATAGAGATAGGGATAGAGATAGAGATAACGTTAGAGATAGGGGTAGATATAAAGATAGGGATAGAGATAGAGATAGAGATAGGGATAGGGATATGGATAGAGATAAGGATAGAGATAGAGATCGGGATAGAGATAGAGATAAGGATAGAGATAGAGATAGGGATAGAGATAGAGATAGGGATAGAGATATAGATAGATATAAAGATAGAAATAGGGGTAGAGATAGAGATAGGGATAGAGATAAAGATAGAGGTAAAGATAGAGATAGGGATAGAGATAAGGATAGAGATAGGGATGGAGATAAGGATAGAGATAGGGATAGAAATAGAGATAGAGATAGAGATAGAGATAGTGCAGGAGATAGCGATAGAGACAGAGATAGAGATAGAGATAGAGATATAGTTAAAGATAGGGAGAGAGATAAAGATAGGGAAAGAGATAGAGATAGAGATAGGGATAGAGATAAGATTAGAGGTAGAGATAGGGATAGAGATAGAGATGGGATAGGGATAGAGATCGAGATAAGGATAGAGATAGAGTTAGAGATAGAGATAGAGATAAGGGTACAGATAGAGATAGAGTTAGGGAAAGAGGTAAAGATAGGAATAGAGATAAGGATAGAGATAGAGATAACAATAGAGATAGAGATAGAGATAGTGATAGGGATAGGGATTGAGATAAGGATAGAGATTGGGATAGAGATAGAGATAGAGATAGAGAAATACATAGTGATAGAGATAGGGATAGAGATAGAGATAGAGAAATAAATAGTGATAGAGATAGAGATGGGGATAGAGATAGGGATAGAGATAGAGATAGAGAAATACATAGTGATTGAGATAGAAATAGGGATAGAGATAGAGATAGAGATAGAGATAGAGATAGGGATAGAGATAGAGATAGCAATAGAGATAGAGATAGAGATAGTGATAGGGATAGAGATTTTAATCAATATATTGTTCGTGATAGAGATAGAGAGACAGATTGAGATGGTGTTAGCGATAGAGATTTAAAGATAGGGATAGCAACAGAAATGAACATAGAGATAGAGATAGTGATGGACATGGAGAGAGCGATAGAGATAGAGATATACAGATAGAGATAGAGATAGAGATAGTGATGGACATGGAGAGAGCGATAGAGATAGAGATATACAGATAGAGATAGAGATAGAGATAGAGAAATAGTGAAAGAGATAGAGATGGGGATAGAGATAGGGATAGAGATAGAGATAGAAATAAGGTTAGAGGTATAGATAAGGATAGAGATAGAGATAGAGATAGGGATAGAGATAGGGATAGAGATAAGGATAGAGATAGACATAGGGATCGATATAGATATAGAGATAGTGATAGGGATGATGTTAGAGGTAGAGATAGGGATAGAGAGAGAGATAGAGATAGGGATAGGGATAGTGATAGAGATAAGGATAGAGATAGAGATAGCGATAGAGATATGGATAGAGATAGAGATATAGATAGAGATAGAGATATAGATAGAGATATAGATAGAGATAGAGATACTTATAGAGATAGAGATAGAGAGAGGTATAGAGATAGAGATAGGGATAGAGGTAGAGATAGAGATAGAAATAGAGACAGAGATAAGGTTAGAGGCAGAGATAGGGATAGAGATAGTGATAGAGATAGGGAAAGGGAGAGGGATCGAGATAAGGATAGAGGTAGAGATTGGGTTAGAGATAAAGACAGGAATAGAGATAGGGATAGAGATAGGGATAGAGACAGACATAGAGATAGAGATAGTGATAGAGATCGAGGTAGAGATAGAGATAGGGATAGAAATAAGGATAAAGATAGAGATAGAGATAGGGATAGAGATAGAGATAGAGATACGTATAGAGATAGAGATAGAGAGAGGTATAGAGATAGAGACAGAGATAGAGATAGAGATAGAGATCGGGATGGAGATAAAGATAGGGATAGAGATAAAGATAGGAATAGGGATAGAGATAGAGATAGAGATAGAGATAGAGATGGAGATAGAGATAGAGATAGGTAGAGATAGAGATAGATAGAGATAGAGATAGGGATAGAGATAGTGCAGGAGATAGCGATAGAAATAGCGATAGCGATATGAATAGAGATAGCGATAGAGATAGAATAGAGATAGAGAATGTGATAGGGATAGAGATAGAGATGGGGTAGATCATGTGATAGGGATCGAGATAGAGATAGCGATCGAGATAGTGATAGAGATAGCGATATAGATAGAGATAGCGATAGTGATAGTCATGGAGAGAGCGATAGAGATAGAGATATACAGATAGAGATAGAGAAATAGATAGTGATAGAGATAAAGATGGGGATAGAGATAGGGATAGAGATAGAGATAGAGATAGATATATATAGAGATAGAGATAGAGATAGGGATCGGGATAGTGATAGAGATAAGGATAGAGATAGAGTTAGCGATAGAGATATGGTTAGAGATAGAGATATAGATAGAGATAGAGATAGAGATAGAGATAAGGATAGAGGTAGAGATAGAGATAGAATAGGGACAGAGATAAGGTTAGAGGCAGAGATATGGATAGAGATAGTGATAGAGATAGGGATAGGAAAGGGATCGAGATAAGGATAGAGGTAGAGATAGGGACAGAGATAAAGATAGGAATAGAGACAGGGATAGAGATAGGGATAGAGACAGACATAGAGATAGAGATAGTGATAGAGATAGGGATAGGAAAGGGATCGAGATAAGGATAGAGGTAGAGATAGGGACAGAGATAAAGATAGGAATAGAGACAGGGATAGAGATAGGGATAGAGACAGACATAGAGATAGAGATAGTGATAGAGATCGAGGTAGAGATAGAGATAGGGATAGAGATAAAGATAGAGATAGGGATAGAGATAGAGATAGAGATACGTATAGAGATAGAGATCGAGAGAGGTATAGAGATAGAGACAGAGATAGAGATAGAGATAGAGATAGAGATAGAGATAGGGATAGGGATAGAGATAAAGATAGGGATAGAGATATGGATAGAGATAGGGATAGAGATAGAGATAGTGATAGAGATAGCGATTGAGATAGAGATAGAGATAGTGATAGAGATAGCAATAGAGATAAAGATAGAGATTGAGATAGATAGGGAGAGAGCGATAGAGATAGATAGAGATAGAGAAATAGATAGTGATAGAGATAGAGATCGGGATAGAGATAGAGATAGAGATAGAGATAGAGATAGTGATAGAGATAGAGATATACAGATAGAGATAGAGATATAGATAAGGATAGAGATAAAGATAGGGATAGATAATATGATAGGGATAGAGATAGAGATAGAGATAGTGATAGAAATTGCGATCGGGATCGTGATAAATAGGGATACTTATGGAGAGATAGAGATAGAGATGGAGATAGAGGTAGAGATAGAGTTAGAGATAGAGATAGAGATAGCGATAGAGATAGCGACAGTGATAGTGATAGAGATAGTGATAGAGATAGAGATAGAGATAGTGATAGCTACGGAGAGAGTGATAGACATAGAGATAGAGATAGTGCAGGAAATAGCGATAGAGATAACGATAGAGATATGGATAGAGATAGAGATAGAGATAGTGATAGAGATAGCGACAGTGATAGTGATAGAGATAGCGATAGAGATAGGGGTAGAGGTAGAGATAGAAATAGAAATAGGGACAAAGATAAGGATAAAGATAGAGATAGAGATAAGGATAGACATAGAGATAGAGACACGTATAGAGATAGAGAGAGAGAGTGGTATAGAGATAGAGACAGAGATAGAGATAGAGATAGAGATAGAGATAGGAATAGAGATAAAGATAGGAGTAGAGATAGGGATAGAAATAGAGATAGAGATAGAGATAGAGATTAGGATAGAGATGGGTAGAGATAGAGATAGATAGAGATAGAGATAGGGATAGAGATAGAGCTGGAGATAGAGATAGGGATAGCGATAAGGATAGAGATCGGGATAGAGATAGAGATAGAGAGAGAGAAATACATAGTGATACAGATAGAAATAGGGATAGAGATAGAGATAGAGATAGGGATAGAGATAGAGATAGAGATAGGGTTAGAGATAGAGATAGACAGGGAGAGAGCGATAGAGATATATAGACAGATAGAGATAGAGATAGAGATAGGGATAGACATAAAGATAGGGATAGATAATGTGATAGGGATAGAGATAGAGATAGTGATTGAGATAGCAGCAGAGATAAAGATAGATATAGAGATTCACAGGGAGAGAGCGATAGAGATAGAGATATACAGATAGAGATAGAGAAATAGATAGTGATAGAGATAAAGATGGGGATAGAGATAGAGATAGAGATAGAGATAGAGATAGAGATAAGATTAGAGGTAGAGATAGGGATAGAGGTAGAGATAGGGATAAAGATCGAGATAGGGACAGAGATAGAGTTAGAGATAGAGATAGAGATAAGGGTAGAGACAGAGATAGAGTTAGGGACACAGATAAAGATAGGAATAGAGATAAGGATAGAGATAGAGATAGAGATCGGAACAGAAATAGAGATACTGATAGAGATAAAGGTAGAGATAGAGATAGGGATAGAGATAAGGATTGAGATAGGGATAGAGATAGAGATAGAAAGAGAGAAATACATAGTGATAGTGATAGAGATGGGGATAGAGATAGGGATAGAGATAGAGATAGAGAAATACATAGTGATAGAGATAGAAATAGGGATAGAGATAGAGATAGAGATATGGATAGAGATAGAGATAGAGATAGTGATAGAGATAGAGATTACAATCAATATATTGTTCGTGATAGATTTAGTGATACAGATCGAGGTAGTGTTAGTTATAGAGATTAAGGATAGGGATAGCGACAGAAACGGCCATAGAGATACAGATAGAAATCGAGACAGTGATAGGGATAGAGATAGAGATATAGATAGAGATAGTGATGGACATGGAGAGAGCTATATCGATAGAGATAGAGATAGAGATAGAGATAGGGATAGAGATAAGGGTAAAGATAGAGATAGAGATAGAGACACGTACAGAGATAGAGATAGAGATAGAGATAGGGATAGAGATAAAGATATGAAGAGAGATAAGGATGTAGATAGAGATAGAGATAGGAATAGAAATAGAGATAGGGACAGAGATAAAGATAGGGATATAGATATGGATAGAGATAGAGATAGAGATAGAGATAGGGATAGTGATAAGGATAGAGATAGGTAGAGATAGAGATAGATAGAGATAGAGATAGGGATAGAGATAGGGACAGAGATAAAGATAGGGATAGGGATATGGATAGGGATAGGGATAGAGATAGAGATAGAGATAGGTATGAGATAAGGATAGAGATAGGTAGAGATAGAGATAGATAGGGATAGAGATGGAGATAGAGATAGGTATAGAGATAGAGATAGAGAGAGGTATAGAGATAGAGACAGAGATAGATATAGAGATAGAGATAGAGATAGAGATAGAGATAAAGATAGGGATAGAGATATGGATAGGGATCGTGATAGAGATAGAGAAAGAGATAGTGATAGAGATAGCGATAGAGATAAAGATAGAGATAGTGATAGAGTTAGCAATAGAGATAAAGATAGAGATAGAGATAGACAGGGAGAGAGCGATAGAGATAGAGATAGAGATAGAGAAATAGATAGTGACAGAGATAGAGATGGGGATAGAGCTACTGATAGAGATAGAGATAGAGATAGAGATAGTGATAGACATGGAGAGAGCGATAGAGATAGAGATATATAGATTGAGATAGAGATAGGAATAGGGGTAGGGATAGAGATAAGGATAGAGATAGAGGTAGGGATAGAGATAGAGATCGAGACAGAGATAGGGATAGAGATAGATAGATATAGAGATAGGGATAGAGAATGTGATAGAGATAGAAAATGTGATAGAGATAGAGATACTGATAGACATAAAGATGGAGAGATGGACAGATAGAGATCGAAATGGAGATTGAGATAGAGATAGAAATAGAGATAGAGATGGAGACAGATAGAGATAGGCATAGAGATAGAGATAGAGAGAGCGATAGCAATAAAGATAGAGACAGGGATAGATATACAGATAGAGATAGAGATAGAGATGGGGATAGAGATAAAGATAGGGATAGATAATGTGATAGGGATAGAGATAGAGATAGTGATTGAGATAGCAACAGAGAAAAAGATAGAGATAGAGATTCACAGGGAGAGCGCCTTAGAGATAGAGATATACAGATAGAGATAGAGAAATAGATAGTGATAGAGATAAAGATCCGGATAGATAGAGGGATAGAGATAGAGATAGAGATAGATATATAGAGATAGAGATAGAGATAGAGATAGGGAGAGAGATAAAGATAGGGATAGAGATAGAGATAGAGATAGGGATAGAGATAAGGGTAGAGATAGAGATAGTGATAGAGATAGAGATAGAGAGAGGTATAGAGATAGAGATAGAGAGAGGTATAGAGATAGAGACAGAGATAGATATAGAGGTAGAGATAGGGATAGAGGTAGAGATAGGGATAGGGATAGATATATAGATAAGGGTAGAGATTGAGATAGAGTTAGGGATAGAGATAAAGATATGAATAGAGATAAGGATGTAGATAGAGATAGAGATAGGAATAGAAATAGAGATAGTGATAGAGATAAAGGTAGAGATAGAGATATGGATAGAGATAGGGATAGAGGTAGAGATAGGGATAGAGATAGGGTAGAGAAAGAGATAGAGATAGGGATAGGGATAGTGATAGAGATAAGGATTGAGATAGAGATAGCGATAGAGATAGAGATTGGGTTAGAGATAGAGATAAGTATAGAAATAGAGCTAGAGATAGATATACGGATAGAGGTAGAGATAGAGATAGAAATAGGGACAGAGATAAGGTTAGAGGCAGAGATAGGGATAGAGATAGTGATAGAGATAGGGATAGGGAAAGGGATCGAAATAAGGATAGAGGGAGAGATAGGGATAGAGATAAAGGTAGGAATAGAGAAAGGGATAGAGATAGGAATAGATACAGGCATGGAGATAGAGATCGAGGTAGAGATAGAGATAGGGATAGAGATAAGGATAAAGATAGAGATAGAGATAGGTATAGAGATAGAGATAGAGATAAGTATAGAGGTAGAGAGAGGTATAGATATAGAGACAGACATAGAGATAGAGATAGAGATAGAGATAAGGATAGAGATAAAGATAGGGATAGAGATATGGATAGGGATAGGGATAGAAATAGAGATAGAGATAGAGATAGAGATTAGGATAGAGATAGGTAGAGATAGAGGTAGAAATAGGGATAAAGATAGAGATAGAGTTAGAGACAGAGATAAAGAGAGGGATAGAGATAGGGATAGAGATAGAGATAGAGATAAGGATAAAGATAAGAATAGAGATAGAGATAGGGATAGAGATAGAGATAGAGACAGAGATAGGGATAGAGATAGATAGAGATAGAGATAGGGATAGAGAATGTGATAGAGATAGAAAATGTGATAGATAGAGATACTGATAAATATAAAGATGGAGAGATAGAGATGGAGAGATAGAGATGGAGATGGAGATAGAGATAGAAATAGAGATTGAGATAGAGATGGAGACAGATAGAGATAAGGATAGAGATAGAGATAGAGATAGTGATGGAGATCGAGATTTTAATCAATATATTGTTCCTGATAGAGATGGAGTTACAGATTGAGTTAGTGTTAGCGATAGAGATTTAAAGATAGGGATAGCGACAGAAATGACGATAGAGATAGAGATAGAAATCGAGACAGTGATAGAGATAGAGATAGAGATAGGGATAGAGATAGAGATAGAGATATACAGGGAGAGAGCGATAGAGATAGATATACAGATAGAGATAGAGATAGAGATAGGGATAGAGATAAAGATAGGGATAGATAATGTGATAGGGATAGAGATAGAGATCGTGATTGAGATAGCAACAGAGATAAAGATAGAGATAGTAATTCACAGGGAGAGAGCAATAGAGATAGAGATATACAGATAGAGATAGAGAAATAGATAGTGATAGAGATAAAGATGGGGATAGAGATAGGGATAGAGATAGAGATAGAGATAGAGGTATATAGAGATAGAGATAGAGATAGAGATAGGGAGAAAGATAAAGATAGGGATAGATAGAGATAGGGATAGAGATAAGATTAGAGGTAGAGATAGGGATAGAGGTAGAGATGGGGATAGGGATAGAGATCAAGATAAGGATAGAGATAGAGTTAGAGATAGAGATAGAGATAAGGGTAGAGATCGAGATAGAGTTAGGGATAGAGATAAAGATAGGAATAGAGATAAGGATAGAGATAGAGATAGAGATAGGAATAGAAATAGAGATAGTGATAGAGATAGAGGTAGAGATAGAGATAGGGATAGAGATAAGGATAGAGATAGGGATAGAGATAGAGATAGAGATAGAGAAATACATAGTGATAGAGATAGAAATAGGGATAGATATAGGGATAGAGATAGGGATAGAGATAGAGAGAGGAATAGGGATAGAGATAGAGATAGACATAGCGATAGCAATTGAGATAGCGATAGAGATAGAGATAGGGATAGAGATAGAGATAGAGATAATGATAGAGATAGAGATTTTAATCAATATATTGTTCGTGATAGAGATAGAGATACAGATTGTGATAGTGTTAGCGATAGTGATTTAAAGATAAGGATAGCGACAGAAATGACGATAGAGATAGAGATAGAAATCGAGACAGTGATAGAGATACTGATAGAGATAGCGATAGAGATGGAGATAAAGATAGTGATAGAAATGGAGAGAGCGATAGAGATAGAGATAGATGTCGTGCAGGAGATAGCGATAGAGATCGCGATAGAGTTATGGATAGAGATAGAGATATAGATAGAGATAGCCATAGAGATAGAATAGAGATAGAGAATGTGATAGGGATAGAGATAGAGATAGGGGTAGATAATGTGATAGGGATCGAGATAGAGATAGGGATAGAGATGGTGATAGAGATAGCGATAGAGATAGAGATAGAGATAGTGATAATCATGGAGAGAGCGATAGAGATAGAGATAGAGGTCGTGCAGGAGATAGCGATAGAGATCGCGATAGAGTTATGGATAGAGATAGAGATATAGATAGAGAGAGCCATAGAGATAGAATAGAGATAGAGAATGTGATAGGGATAGAGATAGAGATAGGGGTAGGTAATGTGATAGGGATAGAGATAGAGATAGATATAGAGATAGTGATAGAGATAGCGATAGAGATAGAGATAGAGATAGTGATAGAGATAGCGATAGAGATAAAGATGAAGATAGAGATAGACAGGGAGAGAGCGATAGAGATAGATATACAGATAGAAATAGAGATAATGATGGGGATAGAGATAAAGATAGGGACAGATAAAGTGATAGGGATAGAGATAGAGACAGTGATTGAGATAGCAACAGAGATAAAGATAGAGAAAGAGATTCACAGCGAGAGTGCGATAGAGATAGAGATATAAAGATAGAGATAGAGAAATAGATAGTGATAGAGATAAAGATTGGGATAGTGAGATGGATAGAGATAGAGATAGAGATAGGGAGAGAGATAAAGATAGGGATTGAGATGGAGATAGAGATAGGGATAGAGATAAGATTAGAGGTAGAGATAGGGATAGAGATAGAGATAAGGATAGAGATAGTGATAGAGATAGAGAGAGAGAAATGCATAGTGATAGAGATAGAGATGGGGATAGAGATAGGGACAGAGAAATGAGATAGAGAAATACATAGTGATAGAGATAGAAATAGGGATAGAGATAGAGATAGAGATAGGGATAGAGATAGAGACAGACATAGCGATAGCAATAGAGATAGCGATAGAGATAGAGATCGGTATAGAGATAGAGATAGAGTTAGAGATAGTGATAGATATAGAGATTTTAATCAATATATTGTTCGTGATAGAGATAGAGAGACAGATTGAGATAGTGTTAGCGATAGAGATTTAAAGATAGGGATAGCGACAGAAATGACCATAGAGATACAGATAGAAATCGAGATAGTGATATGGATAGAGATAGAGATATAGATAGAGATAGAGATAGTGATGGACATGGAGAGAGCTATAGAGATAGAGATATACAGATAGAGATAGAGATAGAGATAGAGAAATACATAGTGAAAGAGATAGAGATGGGGATAGAGATAGGGATAGAGATAGAGATAGAGATAGAGATAAGGTTAGAGGTAGAGCTGAGGATAGAGATAGAGATAGAGATAGGGATAGGGATAATGTTAGAGATAAGGATAAAGATCGAGATAGCGATAGAGATATGTATAGGGATAGAGGTAGAGATAGAGATAGAGATAAAGATAGGAATAGAGATAGGGATAGAGATAGGGATAGACACAGACGTAGAGATAGAGATAGTGATAGAGATCGAGGTAGAGATAGAGATTGGGATAGAGATAAGGATAAAGATAAAAATCGAGATAGGGATAGAGATAGAGATACAGATACGTATAGAGATAGAGATAGAAAGAGGTATAGAGATAGAGACAGAGATAGAGAGAGATAGAGATAGAGATAGAGATAGGGAAAGAGATAAAGATAGGGAGAGAGATAAAGATAGGGATAGGGATAGAGATAGAAATAGAGATAGAGATATAGATAGAGACTAGGATAGTTATAGGTAGAGATAGAGTTTTATAGAGATAGAGATAGGGATAGAGATAGAGATAGAGTTAGAGACAGAGATAAAGATAGGGATAGAGATAGGGATAGAGATAGAGATAGATATAGGGATAGAGATAAAGAAGGGATAGAGATAGGGATAGGGATAGAGATAGAGATAGGGATAGGGACAGAGATAGAGATACAGATAGAGATAGGGATAGGGGTAGGGATGAGATAAAGATAGAGATAGAATAGGGATAGAGATAAGGATAGAGATAGAGATAGGGAGAGAGATAGATATAGAGACAGAGATAGGGATAGAGATAGATAGAGACAGAGATAGGGATAGAGAATGTGATAGAGATAGAAAATGTGATAGAAATAGAGATACTGATAGACATAGAGATGGAGAGATAGAGATGGAGAGATAGAGATGGAGATGGAGATGGAGATAGAAATAGAGATAGAGATGGAGACAAATAGAGATAGGGATAGAGATAGAGATAGAGATAGAGATAGATATAGGGATAGAGATAAAGAAGGGATAGAGATAGGGATAGGGATAAAGATAGAGATAGAGATAGGGATAGAGATGATAGAGATAGAGATAGAGATAGAGATAGAGACAGAGATAGGGATGGAGATAGATAGAGATAGAGATAGGGATAGAGAATGTGATAGACTTGGAAAATGTGATAGAGATAGAGATACTGATAGAGATAGAGATGGAGAGATAGAGATGGGGAGATAGAGATAGAGATAGAGATAGAGATAGAGATAGCGATAGAGATAGAGGTAGAGATAGAGAAAGGGATAGAGATAAGTATAAAGATAGTGATCGGGATTGAGATAGATAGAAATAGAGATAGAGATAGAGATATAGATAGAGATAGTGATAGACATGGAGAGAGCGATAGAGATAGTGCAGGAAATTGCGTTAGAGTTAGCGATAGAAATAGAGATAGAGCTAAAGATAGGGATAGAGATAGGGATAGAGATAAAGAGAGAGATAGAGATAGAGATAAAGATAAGGCTAGAGATAGAGATAGGGATAGAGATAAAGATAGGGATAGAGATAGAGATAGGGATAGGGACAGAGATAGAGATACAGATAGAGATAGGGATAGGGGTAGGGATAGAGATAAAGATAGAGATAGAATAGGGATAGAGATAAGGATAGAGATAGAGATAGGGAGAGAGATAGATATAGAGACAGAGATAGGGATAGAGATAGATAGAGACAGAGATAGGGATAGAGAATGTGATAGAGATAGAAAATGTGATAGAAATAGAGATACTGATAGACATAGAGATGGAGAGATAGAGATGGAGAGATAGAGATGGAGATGGCAATGGAGATAGAATTAGAGATAGAGATGGAGACAAATAGAGATAGGGATAGAGATAGAGATAGAGAGAGCGATAGCAATAGTGATAGAGACTGGGATAGAGATATAGATAGAGATAGAGATAGTGATAGAGATAGAGATTTTAATCAGTATATTGCTCCTGATAGAGATAGAGATACAGATTGAGATAGTGTTAGCGATAGAAATTTAAAGATAGGGATAGTGACAGAAATGACGATAGAGATAGAAATAGAAATCGAGACATTGATAGAGATAGAGATAGAGATAGTGATAGAGATAGCGATAGAGATGGAGCTAAAGATAGTGATAGAAATGGAGACAGCGATAGAGATAGAGATAGAGATAGTGCAGGAGATAGCGATAGAGATAGCGATAGAGATAGTGATAGAGATAGCGATAGAGATAGAGATAGAGATAGTGATAGTCATGGAGAGAGCGATAGAGATAGAAATAGAGGTAGTGCAGGAGATAGAAACATAGAAACATAGAAAATAGGTGCAGGAGTAGGCCATTCAGCCCTTCTAGCCTGCACCGCCATTCAATGAGTTCATGGCTGAACATGAAACTTCAGTACCCCCCCTCCTGCTTTCACGCCATACCCCTTGATCCTCCGAGTAGTAAGGACTTCATCTAACTCCCTTTTGAATATATTTAGTGAATTGGCCTCAACTACTTTCTATAGTAGAGAATTCCACAGGTTCACCACTCTCTGGGTGAAGAAGTTTCCCCTCATCTCGGTCCTAAATGGCTTACCCCTTATCCTTAGACTGTGACCCCTGGTTCTGGACTTCCCCAACATTGGGAACATTCTTCCTGCATCCAACCTGTCCAAACCCGTCAGAATTTTAAACGTTTCTATGAGGTCCCGTCTCACTCTTCTGAACTCCAGTGAATACAAGCCCAGTTGATCCAGTCTTTCTTGATAGGTCAGTCCCACCATCCCAGGAATCAGTCTGGTGAATCTTCGCTGCACTCCCTCAATAGCAAGAATGTCCTTCCTCAAGTTAGGAGACCAAAACTGTACACAATACTCCAGGTGTGGCCTCACCAAGGCCCTGTACAACTGTAGCAACACCTCCCTGCCCCTGTACTCAAATCCCCTCGCTATGAACGCCAACATGCCATTTGCTTTCTTAACCGCCTGCTGTACCTGCATGTCAACCTTCAATGACTGATGTACCATGACACCCAGGTCTCGTTGCACCTTCCCTTTTCCTAATCTGTCCCCATTCAGAAAATAGTCTGTCTCTCTGTTTTTACCACCAAAGTGGATAACCTCACATTTATCCACATTATACTTCATCTGCCACGCATTTGCCCACTCACCTAACCTATCCAAGTCACTCTGCAGCCTCATAGCATCCTCCTCGCAGCTCACACTGCCACCCACCTTAGTGTCATCCGCAAATTTGGAGATACTACATTTAATCCCCTCGTCTAAATCATTAATGTACAATGTAAACAGCTGGGGCCCCAGCACAGAACCCTGCTGTACCCCACTAGTCACTGCCTGCCATTCCGAAAAGTACCCATTTACTCCTACTCTTTGCTTCCTGTCTGACAACCAGTTCTCAATCCACGTCAGCACACTACCCCCAATCCCATGTGCTTTAACTTTGCACATTAATCTCCTGTGTGGGACCTTGTCGAAAGCCTTCTGAAAGTCCAAATATACCACATCAACTGGTACTCCTTTGTCCACTTTAGTGGAAACATCCTCAAAAAATTCCAGAAGATTTGTCAAGCATGATCTCCCTTTCACAAATCCATGCTGACTTGGACCTATCATGTCACCATTTTCCAAATGCGCTGCTATGACATCCTTAATAATTGATTCCATCATTTTACCCACTACTGAGGTCAGGCTGACCGGTCTATAATTCCCTGCTTTCTCTCTCCCTCCTTTTTTTAAAAGTGGGGTTACATTGGCTACCCTCCACTCGATAGGAACTGATCCAGAGTCAATGGAATGTTGGAAAATGACTGTCAATGCATCCGCTATTTCCAAGGCCATCTCCTTAAGTACTCTGGGATGCAGTCCATCAGGCCCTGTGGATTTATCGGCCTTCAATCCGATCAATTTCCCCAACACAATTTCCCGACTAAAAAGGATTTCCCTCAGTTCCTCCTCCTTACTAGACCCTCTGACCACTTTTATATCCGGAAGGTTGTTTGTGTCCTCCTTAGTGAATACCGAACCAAAGTACTTGTTCAATTGGTCTGCCATTTCTTTGTTCCCCGTTATGACTTCCCCTGATTCTGACTGCAGGGGACCTACGTTTGTCTTTACTAACCTTTTTCTCTTTACATACCTATAGAAACTTATGCAATCCGCCTTAATGTTCCCTGCAAGCTTCTTCTCGTACTCCATTTTCCCTGCCCTAATCAAATCGTTTGTCCTCCTCTGCTGAGTTCTAAATTTCTCCCAGTCCCCAGGTTCACTGCTATTTCTGGCCAATTTGTATGCCATTTCCTTGGCTTTAATACTATCCCTGATTTCCCTTGATAGCCACGGTTGATCCACCTTCCCTTTTTTATTTTTATGCCAGATAGGAATGTACAATTGTTGTAATTCATCCATGCGGTCTCTAAATGTCTGCCATTGCCCATCCACAGTCAACCCCTTAAGTATCATTAGCCAATCTATCTTAGCCAATTCATGCCTCATACCTTCAAAGTTACCCTTCTTCAAGTTCTGGACTATGGTCTCTGAATTAAATGTTTCATTCTCCATCCTAGAGATAGCGATAGAGAGAGCAATAGAGATATGGATAGAAATAGAGATATAGATAGAGATAGCCATAGAGATAGAATAGAGATAGAGAATGTGATAGGGATAGAGATAGAGATAGGGGTAGATAATGTGAAAGGGATAGAGATAGAGATAGAGATAGAGATAGTGATAGAGATAGCGATAGAGATAGAGATAGAGCTAGTGATAGAGATAGCGATCGAGATGATGATAGAGATAGAGATAGACAGGGAGAGAGCGATAGAGATAGATATACAGAAAGAGATATCGATAGAGATCTGGATAGAGATAGTGATGGACATGGAGATAGCGATAGAGATAGAGATAGAGAAATAGATAGTGAAAGAGATAGAGATAGGGATGGAGATCGGGACGGAGATAGAGATAGAGATAAGGTTAGAGATAGAGATAGGGATAGAGAAAGAGATAGAGATAAGGATAGAGATAGACATAGGGATCGAGGTAGATATAGAGATAGTGATAGAGATAAGGTTAGAGGTAGAGATAGGGATAGAGAAACAGATAGAGATAGGGATAGGGATAGTGATAGAGATAATGATAGAGATAGCGATAGAGATATGGATAGAGATAGAGATATAGATAGATAGAGATAGAGATAGGGATAGAGGTAGAGATAGAGATAGAAATAGGGACAGAGATAATGTTAGAGGCAGAGATAGGGATAGAGAGAGTGATAGACATAGGGATAGGAAAAGGGATCGAGATAAGGATAGAGGTAGAGATAGGGATAGAGATAAAGATAGGAATAGATATAGGGATAGAGATAGCAATAGAGACAGACATAGAGATAGAGATAGTGATAGAGATCGAGGTAGAGATAGAGCTAGGGATAGAGATAAGGATAAAGATAGAGATAGAGATAGGGATAGACATAGAGATAGTGACACGTATAGAGATAGAGATAGAGAGTGGTATAGAGATATGGATGGAGATAGAGATAGAGATAGAGATAGAGATTAGGATAGAGATAGGTAGAGATTGAGATAGATAGAGATAGAGAGGGATAGAGATGGAGATAGAGTTAGAGACAGAGATAAAGATAGGGATAGAGATAGGGATAGAGATAAAGATAGGGAATGATAATGTGATAGGGATAGAGATAGAGATAGTGATTGAGATAGCAACAGAGATAAAGATAGAGATAGAGATTCACAGGGAGAGAGCAATAGAGATAGAGATATACAGATAGAGATAGAGAAATAGATAGTGATAGAGATACAGATGGGGATAGAGATAGGGATAGAGATAGAGATAGAGATAGAGATAGATATAGAGATAGGGCGAGAGATAAAGATAGAGATAGAGATAGACATAGAGATCGAGATAGATATAGAGACAGTGATAGAGATAAGGTTAGAGGTAGAGATAGGGATCGAGAAAGAGATAGAGATAGGGATAGGGATAGTGATAGAGATAAGGATAGAGATAGAGATAGCGATATGGATAGAGATAGAGATATAGATAGATAGAGATAGAGATAGGGATAGAGGTAGAGATAGAGATATAAATAGGGACAGAGATAATGTTAGAGGCAGAGATAGGGATAGAGAGAGTGATAGACATAGGGATAGGAAAAGGGATCGAGATAAGGATAGAGGTAGAGATAGGGATAGAGATAAAGATAGGAATAGAGATAGGGATAGAGATAGGGATAGAGATAGACATAGAGATAGAAATAGTGATAGAGATCGAGGTAGAGATAGAGCTAGGGATAGAGATAAGGATAAAAATAGAGATAGGGATAGACATAGAGGTAGAGACACGTATAGAGATAGAGATAGAGAGTGGTATAGAGATAGAGACACAGATAGAGATAGAGATAGAGATAGAGATAGAGATAGGAATAGAGATAAAGATAGGGATAGAGATATGGATAGGGATAGGGATAGAGATAGAGATAGAGATACAGATAGAGATTAGGATAGAGATAGGTAGAGATAGAGATAGATAGAGATAGAGATAGGGATAGAGATAGAGGTAGAGGTATAGATATGGATAGAGATAAGGATAGAGATAGGGATAGAGATAGAGATAGAGAGAGAGAAATACATAGTGATAGAGATAGAGATGGGGATAGAGATAGGGATAGAGATAGATAGAGAAATGCAGAGTGATACAGATAGAAATAGGGATAGAGATAGAGATAGAGATAGGGATAGAGATAGACAGGGAGAGAGCGATAAAGATAGATATACAGATAGAGATAGAGATAGAGATAGGGATAGAGATATAGATAGGGATAGATAATGTGATAGGGATAGAGATAGAGATAGTGATTGAGATAGCAATAGAGATAAAGATAGAGATAGAGATTCACAGGGAGAGAGCGATAGAGATAGAGATATACAGATAGAGATGGAGAAATAGATAGTGATAGAGATAAAGATGGGGATAGAGATAGGGATAGAGATAGAGATAGAGATATAGATTATATAGAGATAGGGCGAGAGATAGGGAGGTAGATAAAGATAGGGATAGAGATAGAGATAGAGATAGAGATAAGGGTAGAGATAGAGATAGAGTTAGGGATACAGATAAAGATAGGAATAGAGATAAGGATAGAGATAGAGATAGAGATAGGAACAGAAATATAGATACTGATGGAGATAGAGGTAGAGATAGAGATAGGGATAGAGATAAGGATAGAGATAGGGATAGAGATAGAGATAGAGAGAGAGAAATACATAGTGATAGTGATAGAGATGGGGTAGAAATAGGGATAGAGCTAGAGATAGAGATAGAGATAGAGATATGGATAGAGATAGAGATAGAGATAGGGATAGAGATAGAGCTAGACATAGTGATAGCAATAGAGATAGCGATAGAGATAGAGATAAGGATAGAGATAGATATAGAGATCGTGATAGAGATAGAGATTACAATCAATATATTGTTCGTGATAGAGATAGAGATGCAGATTGAGATAGTGTTAGCGATAGAGATTTAAGGATAGGGATAGCGACAGAAATGACCATAGAGACACAGATATAAATCAAGACAGTGAAAGGGATAGAGATAGGAATATAGATAGAGATAAAGATAGACATAGTGATGGACATTGAGAGAGCTATATCGATAGAGATAGAGATAGAGATAGGGATAGAGATAAGGATAAAGATAGAGATAGAGATAGGGATAGACATAGAGATAGACATACGTATAGAGATAGAGATAGAGATAGAGAGAGGTATAGAGATAGAGAAAGAGATAGAGATAGAGATATAGAGATAGAGATAGGGACAGAGATAAAGATAGGGATAGAGATATGGATAGGGATAGGGATAGAGACAGAGATAGAAATAGGGATAGAGATAAGGATAGAGATAGGGATAGAGATAGAGATAGATATAGGGATAGAGATAGGGACAGAGATAAGGTTAGAGGCAATGATAGGGATAGAGAGAGTGATAGAGATAGGGATAGGGAAAGGGATCGAGATAAGGATAGAGGTAGAGATAGGGATAGAGATAAAGATAGGAATAGAGATATGGATAGAGATAGGGATAGAGACAGACATAGAGATAGAGATAGTGATAGAGATCGAGGTAGAGATAGATCTAGGGATAGAGATAAGGATAAAGATAGAGATAGAGATAGGGATAGACATAGAGATAGAGACACGTATAGAGATAGAGATAGATAGTGGTATAGAGATAGAGACAGAGATAGAGATCGAGATAGAGATAGAGATAGGAATAGAGATAAAGATAGGGATAGAGATATGGATACGGATAGGGATAGAGATAGAGATAGAGATACAGATAGAGATTAGGATAGAGATAGGAAGAGACAGAGTTAGATAGAGATAGATATAGGGATAGAGATAGAGGTAGAGGTAGAGATATGGATAGAGATAAGGATAGAGATAGGGATAGAGATAGAGATAGAGAGAGAGAAATATATAGTGATAGAGATAGAGATGGGGATAGAGATAGATAGAGAAATGCAGAGTGATACAGATAGAAATAGGGATAGAGATAGAGATAGAGATAGGGATAGAGATAGAGATAGAGATAGACAGGGAGAGAGCGATAAAGATAGATATACAGATAGAGATAGAGATAGAGATAGAGATAGGGATAGAGATAAAGATAGGGATAGATAATGTGATAGAGATAGAGATAGAGATAGAGATTATATAGAGATAGAGATAGGGAGATAGATAAAGATAGGGATAGAGATAGAGATAGAGATAGGGATTGAGATAAGATTAGAGGTAGAGATAGGGATAGAGGTAGAGATAGGGATAGAGTTCGAGATAGGGACATAGATAGAGTTAGAGATAGAGATAGAGATAAGGGTAGAGATAGAGATAGAGTTAGGGATACAGATAAAGATAGGAATAGAGATAAGGATAGAGATAGAGATAGAGATAGGAACAGAAATATAGATACTGATAGAGATAGAGGTAGAGATAGAGATAGGGATAGAGATACGGATCGAGATAGGGATAGAGATGGAGATAGAGAGGGAGAAATACATAGTGATAGTGATAGAGATGGGGATAGAGATAGAGATAGAGATAGAGAAATACATAGTGATAGAGATAGAAATAGGTATAGAGATAGAGATAGAGATAGAGATAGAGATAGAGATATGGATAGAGATAGAGATAGAGATAGGGATAGAGATATAGATAGACATAGCGACAGCAATAGAGATAGCGATAGAGATAGAGATTACAATCAATATATTGTTCGTGATAGAGATAGAGATACAGATTGAGATAGTGTTAGCGATAGAGATTTAAGGATAGGGATAGCGACAGAAATGACCATAGAGATACAGGTAGAAATCAGGACAGTGAAAGGGATAGAGATAGGAATATAGATAGAGATAGAGATAGACATAGTGATGGACATTGAGAGAGCTATATCGATAGAGATAGAGATAGAGATAGGGATAGAGATAAGGATAAATATAGAGATAGAGATAGCGATAGACATAGAGATAGACATACGTATAGAGATAGAGATAGAGATAGAGAGAGGTATAGAGATAGAGAAAGAGATAGAGATAGAGATAGGGATAGAGATAAAGATAGGGATAGAGATATGGATAGGGATAGGGATAGAGACAGAGATAGAGATAGGGATAGAGATAAGGATAGAGATAGGTAGAGATAGAAATAGATAGAGATAGAGATAGGGATAGAGATAGGGACAGATATAAGGTTAGAGGCAATGATAGGGATAGAGAGAGTGATAGAGATAGGGATAGGGAAAGCAATTGAAATAAGGATAGAGGTAGAGATAGGGATAGAGATAAAGATAGGAATAGAGATAGGGATAGAGATAGGGATAGAGACAGACATAGAGATAGAGATAGTGATAGAGATCGAGGTAGAGATAGAGCTAGGGATAGAGATAAGGATAAAGATAGAGATAGAGGTGGGATAGACATAGAGACAGAGACACGTATAGAGATAGAGATAGAGAGTGGTATAGAGATAGAGACAGAGATAGAGATAGAGATAGAGATAGGAATAGAGATAAAGATAGGAATAGAGATATGGATAGGGATAGGGATAGAGATACAGATACAGATACAGATAGAGATTAGGATAGAGATAGGTAGAGATAGAGATAGATAGAGATAGAGATAGGGATAGAGATAGAGGTAGAGGTAGAGATATGGATAGAGATAAGGATAGAGATAGGGATAGAGATAGAGATAGAGAGAGAGAAATACATAGTGATAGAGATAGAGATGGGGATAGAGATAGGGATAGAGATAGAGATAGAGAAATGCAGAGTGATACAGATAGAAATCGGGATAGAGATAGAGATAGAGATAGGGATAGAGATAGAGATAGAGATAGACAGGGAGACCGCGTTAGAGATAGAGATATACAGATAGAGATAGAGAAATAGATAGTGATAGAGGGAGATAGATAAAGATAGGGATAGAGATAGAGATAGAGATAGAGATAGGGATTGAGATAAGATTAGAGGTAGAGATAGGGATAGAGGTAGAGATAGGGATAGAGTTCGAGATAGGGACAGAGATAGAGTTAGAGATAGAGATAGAGATAAGGGTAGAGATAGATAGAGTTAGGGATACAGATAAAGATAGGAATATAGATAGGGATAGAGATAGAGATAGAGATAGGAACAGAAATATAGATACTGATAGAGATAGAGGTAGAGATAGAGATAGGGATAGAGATAAGGATAGAGATAGGGATAGAGATAGAGATAGAGAGAGAGAAATACATAGTGATAGTGATAGAGATGGGGATAGAGATAGGGATAGAGATAGAGATAGAAAAATACATAGTGATAGAGATAGAAATAGGGATAGAGATAGAGATAGAGATAGAGATATGGATAGAGATAGAGATAGAGATAGCGATAGAGATAGAGATAGACATAGCGATAGCAATAGAGATAGCGATAGAGATAGAGATAAGGATAGAGATAGAGATAGAGATAGTGATAGAGATAGAGATAGTGATAGAGATAGAGATTACAATCAATATATTGTTCGTGATAGAGATGGAGAAACAGATTGAGATAGTGTTAGCGATAGAGATTTAAGGATCGGGATAGCGACAGAAATGACCATAGAGATACAGATAGAAATCAAGACAGTGAAAGGGATAGAAATAGGAATATAGATAGAGATAGAGATAGAGATAGTGATGGACATGGAGAGAGCTATTTCGATTGAGATTGAGATAGAGATAGGGATAGAGATAAGGATAAAGATCGAGATAGAGATAGAGATAGAGATAGTGATGGACATGCAGAGAGCTATATCGATAGAGATAGAGATAGAGATAGGGATAGACATAGAGATAGAGATCCGTATAGAGATAGAGATAGAGAGAGGTATAGCGATAGAGAAAGAGATCGAGATAGAGATAGAGATAGAGATAGAGATAGGGACAGAGATAAAGATAGGGATAGAGATATGGATAGGGATAGGGATAGAGATAGAGATAGGGATAGAGATAAGGATAGAGATAGGGATAGAGATAGAGATAGGGATAGAGATAAGGATAGAGATAGAGATACAGATAGAGATAGAGGTGGAAATAGAGATAGGTATAGAGAGAGGGATAGTGCTATCGATAGGGATAGAGATAGGTATAGGGATCGAGATAAGGATAGATATCGGGATAGAGATAGAGATAGGGATAGAGATAGAGATAGGGATAGAGATAGATAGAGATAGAGATAGGGATAGGATAGAGATATAAATAGGCATAGAGATTGAGATAGGGATGGAGATAAATATAGGGATAGAGGTAGGGATAGAGATAGAGATGGAGATAGTGATAGCGATAGAGATAGAGATAGAGATAGTGCAGGAGATAGCGATAGAGATATGGATAGAGATAGAGAAATAGATAGAGATTGCGATTGCGATAGAGACACAGATGGAGATAGAGAAAGAAATAGAAATAGAGCTAAAGATAAGGATAGAGATAGGTAGAGATAGAGATAGATAGAGATAGAGATAGGCATAGAGATAGAGATAGAGTTAGAGACAGAGATAAAGATAGGGATAGAGATACGGATAGAGATAGAGATAGATATATGGATAGAGATAAAGAAGGGATAGAGATAGGGATAGAGATATAGATAAAGATAGAGATAAGGATAGAGATAGGGATAGGGATAGAGATAGAGATAGAGAAATACTTTGTGATAGAAATAGAAATAGGGATAGAGATAGAGATAGAGATATGGATAGAGATAGCCATAGCGATAGCAATAGAGATAGCGATAGAGATAGAGATAGAGATAGTGATAGAGATAGAGATTACAATCAATATATTGTTCGTGATAAAGATACAAATACAGATTGAGATAGTGTTAGCGATAGAGATTTAAGGATAGTTATAGCGACAGAAATGACCATAGAGATACAGATAGAAATCGAGACAGTGATAGGGATAGAGATAGGAATATAGATAGAGATAGAGATAGACAGGGAGACCGCGTTAGAGATAGAGATATACAGATAGAGATAGAGAAATAGATAGTGATAGAGGGAGATAGATAAAGATAGGGATAGAGATAGAGATAGAGATAGAGATAGGGATTGAGATAAGATTAGAGGTAGAGATAGGGATAGAGGTAGAGATAGGGATAGAGAGAGGGATAGTGCTATCGATAGGGATAGAGATAGGTATAGGGATCGAGATAAGGATAGATATCGGGATAGAGATAGAGATAGGGATAGAGATAGAGATAGGGATAGAGATAGATAGAGATAGAGATAGGGATAGGATAGAGATATAAATAGGCATAGAGATTGAGATAGGGATGGAGATAAATATAGGGATAGAGGTAGGGATAGAGATAGAGATGGAGATAGTGATAGCGATAGAGATAGAGATAGAGATAGTGCAGGAGATAGCGATAGAGATATGGATAGAGATAGAGAAATAGATAGAGATTGCGATTGCGATAGAGACACAGATGGAGATAGAGAAAGAAATAGAAATAGAGCTAAAGATAAGGATAGAGATAGGTAGAGATAGAGATAGATAGAGATAGAGATAGGCATAGAGATAGAGATAGAGTTAGAGACAGAGATAAAGATAGGGATAGAGATACGGATAGAGATAGAGATAGATATATGGATAGAGATAAAGAAGGGATAGAGATAGGGATAGAGATATAGATAAAGATAGAGATAAGGATAGAGATAGGGATAGGGATAGAGATAGAGATAGAGAAATACTTTGTGATAGAAATAGAAATAGGGATAGAGATAGAGATAGAGATATGGATAGAGATAGCCATAGCGATAGCAATAGAGATAGCGATAGAGATAGAGATAGAGATAGTGATAGAGATAGAGATTACAATCAATATATTGTTCGTGATAAAGATACAAATACAGATTGAGATAGTGTTAGCGATAGAGATTTAAGGATAGTTATAGCGACAGAAATGACCATAGAGATACAGATAGAAATCGAGACAGTGATAGGGATAGAGATAGGAATATAGATAGAGATAGAGATAGACAGGGAGACCGCGTTAGAGATAGAGATATACAGATAGAGATAGAGAAATAGATAGTGATAGAGGGAGATAGATAAAGATAGGGATAGAGATAGAGATAGAGATAGAGATAGGGATTGAGATAAGATTAGAGGTAGAGATAGGGATAGAGGTAGAGATAGGGATAGAGAGAGGGATAGTGCTATCGATAGGGATAGAGATAGGTATAGGGATCGAGATAAGGATAGATATCGGGATAGAGATAGAGATAGGGATAGAGATAGAGATAGGGATAGAGATAGATAGAGATAGAGATAGGGATAGGATAGAGATATAAATAGGCATAGAGATTGAGATAGGGATGGAGATAAATATAGGGATAGAGGTAGGGATAGAGATAGAGATGGAGATAGTGATAGCGATAGAGATAGAGATAGAGATAGTGCAGGAGATAGCGATAGAGATATGGATAGAGATAGAGAAATAGATAGAGATTGCGATTGCGATAGAGACACAGATGGAGATAGAGAAAGAAATAGAAATAGAGCTAAAGATAAGGATAGAGATAGGTAGAGATAGAGATAGATAGAGATAGAGATAGGCATAGAGATAGAGATAGAGTTAGAGACAGAGATAAAGATAGGGATAGAGATACGGATAGAGATAGAGATAGATATATGGATAGAGATAAAGAAGGGATAGAGATAGGGATAGAGATATAGATAAAGATAGAGATAAGGATAGAGATAGGGATAGGGATAGAGATAGAGATAGAGAAATACTTTGTGATAGAAATAGAAATAGGGATAGAGATAGAGATAGAGATATGGATAGAGATAGCCATAGCGATAGCAATAGAGATAGCGATAGAGATAGAGATAGAGATAGTGATAGAGATAGAGATTACAATCAATATATTGTTCGTGATAAAGATACAAATACAGATTGAGATAGTGTTAGCGATAGAGATTTAAGGATAGTTATAGCGACAGAAATGACCATAGAGATACAGATAGAAATCGAGACAGTGATAGGGATAGAGATAGAATATGGATAGAGATAGAGATAGACAGGGAGACCGCGTTAGAGATAGAGATATACAGATAGAGATAGAGAAATAGATAGTGATAGAGGGAGATAGATAAAGATAGGGATAGAGATAGAGATAGAGATAGAGATAGGGATTGAGATAAGATTAGAGGTAGAGATAGGGATAGAGGTAGAGATAGGGATAGAGAGAGGGATAGTGCTATCGATAGGGATAGAGATAGGTATAGGGATCGAGATAAGGATAGATATCGGGATAGAGATAGAGATAGGGATAGAGATAGAGATAGGGATAGAGATAGATAGAGATAGAGATAGGGATAGGATAGAGATATAAATAGGCATAGAGATTGAGATAGGGATGGAGATAAATATAGGGATAGAGGTAGGGATAGAGATAGAGATGGAGATAGTGATAGCGATAGAGATAGAGATAGAGATAGTGCAGGAGATAGCGATAGAGATATGGATAGAGATAGAGAAATAGATAGAGATTGCGATTGCGATAGAGACACAGATGGAGATAGAGAAAGAAATAGAAATAGAGCTAAAGATAAGGATAGAGATAGGTAGAGATAGAGATAGATAGAGATAGAGATAGGCATAGAGATAGAGATAGAGTTAGAGACAGAGATAAAGATAGGGATAGAGATACGGATAGAGATAGAGATAGATATATGGATAGAGATAAAGAAGGGATAGAGATAGGGATAGAGATATAGATAAAGATAGAGATAAGGATAGAGATAGGGATAGGGATAGAGATAGAGATAGAGAAATACTTTGTGATAGAAATAGAAATAGGGATAGAGATAGAGATAGAGATATGGATAGAGATAGCCATAGCGATAGCAATAGAGATAGCGATAGAGATAGAGATAGAGATAGTGATAGAGATAGAGATTACAATCAATATATTGTTCGTGATAAAGATACAAATACAGATTGAGATAGTGTTAGCGATAGAGATTTAAGGATAGTTATAGCGACAGAAATGACCATAGAGATACAGATAGAAATCGAGACAGTGATAGGGATAGAGATAGGAATATAGATAGAGATAGAGATAGACAGGGAGACCGCGTTAGAGATAGAGATATACAGATAGAGATAGAGAAATAGATAGTGATAGAGGGAGATAGATAAAGATAGGGATAGAGATAGAGATAGAGATAGAGATAGGGATTGAGATAAGATTAGAGGTAGAGATAGGGATAGAGGTAGAGATAGGGATAGAGTTCGAGATAGGGACAGAGATAGAGTTAGAGATAGAGATAGAGATAAGGGTAGAGATAGATAGAGTTAGGGATACAGATAAAGATAGGAATATAGGTAGGGATAGAGATAGAGATAGAGATAGGAACAGAAATATAGATACTGATAGAGATAGAGGTAGAGATATAGATAGGGATAGAGATAAGGATAGAGATAGGGATAGAGATAGAGATAGAGAGAGAGAAATACATAGTGATAGTGATAGAGATGGGGATAGAGATAGGGATAGAGATAGAGATAGAAAAATACATAGTGATAGAGATAGAAATAGGGATAGAGATAGAGATAGAGATAGAGATATGGATAGAGATAGAGATAGAGATAGCGATAGAGATAGAGATAGACATAGCGATAGCAATAGAGATAGCGATAGAGATAGAGATAAGGATAGAGATAGAGATAGAGATAGTGATAGAGATAGAGATAGTGATAGAGATAGAGATTACAATCAATATATTGTTCGTGATAGAGATGGAGATACAGATTGAGATAGTGTTAGCGATAGAGATTTAAGGATCGGGATAGCGACAGAAATGACCATAGAGATACAGATAGAAATCAAGACAGTGAAAGGGATAGAAATAGGAATATAGATAGAGATAGAGATAGAGATAGTGATGGACATGGAGAGAGCTATTTCGATTGAGATTGAGATAGAGATAGGGATAGAGATAAGGATAAAGATCGAGATAGAGATAGAGATAGAGATAGTGATGGACATGCAGAGAGCTATATCGATAGAGATAGAGATAGAGATAGGGATAGACATAGAGATAGAGATCCGTATAGAGATAGAGATAGAGAGAGGTATAGCGATAGAGAAAGAGATCGAGATAGAGATAGAGATAGAGATAGAGATAGGGACAGAGATAAAGATAGGGATAGAGATATGGATAGGGATAGGGATAGAGATAGAGATAGGGATAGAGATAAGGATAGAGATAGGGATAGAGATAGAGATAGGGATAGAGATAAGGATAGAGATAGAGATACAGATAGAGATAGAGGTGGAAATAGAGATAGGTATAGAGAGAGGGATAGTGCTATCGATAGGGATAGAGATAGGTATAGGGATCGAGATAAGGATAGATATCGGGATAGAGATAGAGATAGGGATAGAGATAGAGATAGGGATAGAGATAGATAGAGATAGAGATAGGGATAGGATAGAGATATAAATAGGCATAGAGATTGAGATAGGGATGGAGATAAATATAGGGATAGAGGTAGGGATAGAGATAGAGATGGAGATAGTGATAGCGATAGAGATAGAGATAGAGATAGTGCAGGAGATAGCGATAGAGATATGGATAGAGATAGAGAAATAGATAGAGATTGCGATTGCGATAGAGACACAGATGGAGATAGAGAAAGAAATAGAAATAGAGCTAAAGATAAGGATAGAGATAGGTAGAGATAGAGATAGATAGAGATAGAGATAGGCATAGAGATAGAGATAGAGTTAGAGACAGAGATAAAGATAGGGATAGAGATACGGATAGAGATAGAGATAGATATATGGATAGAGATAAAGAAGGGATAGAGATAGGGATAGAGATATAGATAAAGATAGAGATAAGGATAGAGATAGGGATAGGGATAGAGATAGAGATAGAGAAATACTTTGTGATAGAAATAGAAATAGGGATAGAGATAGAGATAGAGATATGGATAGAGATAGCCATAGCGATAGCAATAGAGATAGCGATAGAGATAGAGATAGAGATAGTGATAGAGATAGAGATTACAATCAATATATTGTTCGTGATAAAGATACAAATACAGATTGAGATAGTGTTAGCGATAGAGATTTAAGGATAGTTATAGCGACAGAAATGACCATAGAGATACAGATAGAAATCGAGACAGTGATAGGGATAGAGATAGGAATATAGATAGAGATAGAGATAGACAGGGAGACCGCGTTAGAGATAGAGATATACAGATAGAGATAGAGAAATAGATAGTGATAGAGGGAGATAGATAAAGATAGGGATAGAGATAGGTATAGGGATAGAGATAAGGATAGATATTGGGATAGAGATAGAGATAGAGATCGGGATAGAGATAGATAGAGATAGAGATAGGGATTGGATAGAGATATAGATAGGCATAGAGATTGAGATAGGGATGGAGATAAATATAGGGATAGAGATAGGGATAGAGACAGAGATGGAGATAGTGATAGCGATAGAGATAGAGATAGAGATAGTACAGGAGATGGCGATAGAGATATGGATAGAGATAGAGATAGAGATAGAGATTGCGATAGCGATAGAGACAGAGATAAAGATAGGGATAGAGATAGGGATAGAGATAGAGATAGATATAGGGAAAGAGATAAAGAAGGGATAGAGATAGGGATAGAGATAGAGATAGAAATAAAGATAGCGATAGAGATCGAGATAGAGTTAGAGATAGAGATAGGTATAGAGAGAGGGATAGTTCTATCGATATGGATAGAGATAGGTATCGGGATAGAGATAAGGATAGAGATAGGGATAGAGATAGAGATAGAGATAGAGATAGAAATAGAGATAGGTATAGAGAGTGGGATAGTGCTATCGATAGGGATAGAGATAGGTATAAGGATAGAGATAAGGATGGAGATAGGGATAGAGATAGAGATACAGATAGAGATAGAGATAGATAGAGATAGAGATAGGGATAGGATAGAGATATAGATAGGGATAGAGATTGAGATAGGGATGGAGATAAATATAGGGATAGAGATAAGGGTAAAGATAGGGGTAGGGAAATGGGTAGAGATAGAGATAGAGATAGGGATAGAGATAGATAGGGATAGAGATAGGGATAGGGATAGAGAATGTGAATAAGGATAGAAATAGTGATAGAGGTAGAGATAGGGATAGAGATAGAGATAGGGATAGAGAATGTGATAAGGATAAAGATAGAGATAGAGATAGGGAAGTATAAAGTGATCGGGATGGACAACGTGATAGAGATAGAAATAGAAATACGGATAGAGAATATGATAGGGATAGAAAATATGATAGAGATAGAGATAGCGATCAGGATAGAGATAGAGATAGAGCTAGAGATAAAGACAGAGATATGGCTACAGATGGAGAGATAGAGATGGAGATGGAGATAGAGATAGAGAGAGAGATAGAGATAGAGATAGAGACAGATAGAGAAAGAGATAGTGGTATAGATAGAGATAGACAGAGACATACAGATAGAGATACTGATAGCGATAGAGATAGAGACAGGGATAGAGATAGATGTAGAGATCGAGATAGAGATAGTGATAGAGATAGAGATAGAGACATATAGAGATAGAGATAGAGATAGGGCTACAGATGGAGAGATATATATGGAGATGGAGATAGAGATAGAGATAGAGATAGAGATAGAGATAGGACAACAGATGGAGAGATAGAGATGTAGATGGAGATAGAGATAGAGATAGAGATAGAGATCGCAATAGGGATAGAGATAGCGAGTGTGATAGAGATAGAGAATGTGATAGAGTAGGAGATAGCGATCGCTATAGAGATAGAGATAGAGGTATAGATAGAGGCAGAGTTCGGGCTACAGATGGAGAGATAGAGATGGAAATGGAGATGGAGATAGAGATAGAGATAGAGATCGAGATAGAGATAGAGATGGAGACAGATAATGATAGAGATAGTGGTATAGATAGAGATAGGGATAGAGATAGATAGGGATACATATGGAGAGATAGAGAATGAGATGGAGATAGAGGTAGAGATAGAGTTAGAGATAGAGATAGAGATAGGGATAGAGATAGAGATAGGGATAGAGATAGTGATAGAGATAGAGAGAGGGATAGAGATAGAGATAGTGATAGAGATAGTGATAGAGAAAGCAGTAGAGATATCGATAGAAATCGAGACAGTGATTGAGATATAGATGGAGATAGTGATAAGGATAGCGACAGAGATAGAGATAGAGATAGTGATGGAGATAGCGACAGAGATAGAGATAGAGATAGAGAATGTGACAGGGATAGAGATAGAGATAGCGATAGAGAATGTGATAGGGATAGAAATAGAGATGGGGATAGAGATAGAGATGGGGATAGAGATAGAGATAGAGATAGAGATAGAGATAGATAGAGATAGGGATAGAGATAGAGATAGAGATAGTGATTGGGATATAGATAAAGATAGGGATAAAGATAGGGATAGAGATCGGGATAGACATAGAGATAGAGATAGAGACAGAGATAGAGATAAAAATAGGGATAGAGATAGGGATAGGGCCATCGATAGGGATAGAGATAGAGATAGGGATAGAGATAGAGATAGAGATAGATAGAGATAGGGATAGAGATAGAGGTAGAGATCGAGATAGGGATAGAGATAAGGTTAGAGGTAGAGATAGGGATAGAGATAATGATAGAGATAGACATAGAGATAGAGAAATAAATAGTGATAGAGATAGAGATGGGGATAGAGATGGGGATAGACATTGGGATAGAGATAGAGATAGAGATAGAGATAGAGATAGGGATAGAGATAAAATAGGGATAGAGATAGTGATAGGGCTATCGATAGGGATAGAGATAGCGATAACAATCGAGAAAGAGACAGAGATAGAGATAGAGGAAGTGATAGAGATAGAGATAGAGATACAGATAGAGATAGTAGTTGGGATAGAGATCGAGATAGTGATCGAGATAAAGATTTTAATCAATATATTGTTCATGATAGAGAAAGAGATACAGAGTGAGATATTGTTAGCGAAAGAGATTTAAAGATAGGGATAGCGACAGAAATGGTGACAGAGATACAGATAGAAATCGAGACAGTGATAGAGATATAGATAGAGATAGAGATAGAGAGACAGTGATAGAGATAGAGATAGAGATAGAGATAGAGATAGAGATAGAGAAAGTGATAGAGATTTGGATGGAGATAGAGATCGGGATAGAGATAAGGATAGAGATAGAGATAGAGGTAGAGATAGCGATAGATAGAGATAGAGAAAAATGATAGACATGGAGAGAGCGATAGAGGTAGAGATACAGATTGAGATAGAGAAATAGATAGTGATAGAGATGGAGATGGGGATAGAGATACGGATAGAGATAGGGATAGAGATAGAGAGAGAGATAGAGATAGAGATAAGGATAGAGATAGCGATAGAGAAAAGGTTAGAGTTAGAGATAGGGATAGAGATAGAAATAGAGATAGAGATAGGGATAGAGATAAGTTTAGAGGTAGAGATTGGGATAGAGATAGTGATCAGGATCGAGATAGAGATAGGGATAGAGATAAAGATAGAGATAGAGAAAGAGATAGAGATAGGGATAGAGATAGAGATAAGGCTAGAGATAGAGATAGGGATACAGAGAAAGATAGAGATAGAGATATAGAAAGAGATAGAGATAGAGATAGAGATAAAGATAGAGATAGAAATACAGATTGTGATAGAGATAGAGGTAGAGATAGAGATAGGGATAGAGATAAGGATAGAGATAGGGATAGGGATAGAGATAGAGATATAGATAGATATCGGGATAGAGCTAAATATAGGGATATATATAGTGATAGGGATAGAGATAGAGATAGAGATAGTGATAGTGATAGGGATAGAGATAGAGATAGAAATAGGGATAGAGATAGGGATGGAGATAAAGATAGGGATAGAGATCGGGATAGAGATAGAGATAAGGTTAGAGGTAGAGATAGAGATAGGTATAGGGATAGGGATATATATAGAGATAGAGATAGAGATAGTGATAGGGATAGAGATAGAGATAGAAATAGGGATAGAGATGGATATAAGGATAGAGATAGGGGTAGAGATAAAGATAGGGATAGAGATAGAGATAGAGATAGGGATGGGGATAGGGATAGAGATAAAGATAAAAATAGATAGAAATAGGGGTAGAGATAGAGATCCGGATAAAGATAAAGATAGGAATAGAGATAGGGATAGAGATAGGGATAGAGACAGTTTGAGATAAAGATAGTTATAGTGATCGAGGTAGAGATAGAGATTGAGACAGGGATAGAGATAGAGATAGAGATAGAGATAGTGATAGAGATAGTGATAAAGATAGAGATAGAGATAGAGACAGAGATAGGGATAGAGTTAGATAGAGATAGAGATAGGGATAAAGAATGTGATAGCGATCGAAAATGTGATAGAGATAGAGATGCTGATAGAGATAGAGATGGTGAGATAGAGATGGAGATGGAGATAGAGATAGAGATAGAGATAGCGATAGCACTAGAAATAGAAACAGGGATAGAGATAGAATAGAGATAGAGATAGTGATAGAGATAGAGATTTTCATCAGTATATTGTTCGTGATAGAGATAGAGATACAGATTGATATACTGTTAGCGATAGAGATTTAAAGATAGGGATAGCAACAGAAATGACGATAGAGATAGAAATAGAAATCGAGACATTGATAGAAATAGAGGTAGATGTAGTGATAGAGATAGCGATAGAGATGAAGATAAAGATAGTGATAGAAATGGAGAGAGCGATAGAGATAGAGATAGAGGTAGTGCAGGAGATAGCGATAGAGATAGCGATAGTGATATGGATAAAGATAGAGATATAGATAGAGATAGCGATAGAGATAGGGATAGAGATACAGAATGTGATAGAGATAGAGATAGAGATAAAAATAGGAATAGAGATAGCGATAGAGATAGAGATGGAAATAGAGATAGGGATAGGGATAGAGATAGGGAGAGTGAAAAGGATAGAGAAAGGGAAAGAGATAGAGATAGAGATAGAGATAAGGTTAGAGATAGAGATAGGGATATAGATAGAGATAGAGATAGGGATAGAGATAGGGATAGAGATAATGATAGAGATAGCGATAGATATATGGATAGAGATAGAGATATAGATAGAGATTTCGATAGCGATAGAGACAGAGATATGCAGAAAGAGATAGAGATAGAGATAGGGATAGAGATAGAGATAGGGATAGAAATAAGGATAGAGGTAGAGATAGGGATAGTTAGAAATAGAGATAGGGATAGAGATAGAGATAGAGATAGCGATAGATATATGGATAGAGATAGAGATATTGATAGAGATTTCTATAGCGATAGAGACAGAGATATACAGAAAGAGATAGAGATAGAGATAGGGATAGAGATAGAGATAGGGATAGAAATAAGGATAGAGATAGAGATAGGGATAGTTAGAAATAGAGATAGGGATAGAGATAGAGATAACGTTAGAGATAGGGGTAGAGATAAAGATAGGGATAGAAATAGAGATAGAGATAGGGATAGGGATATGGATAGAGATAAGGATAGAGATAGAGATAGGGATAGATAAAGAGATAAGGATAGAGATAGAGATAGGGATAGAGATAGAGATAGGGATAGAGATATAGATAGAGATAACGATAGAATTAGGGGTAGAGATAGAGATAGGGATAGAGATAAAGATAGAGGTAAAGATAGAGATAGGGATAGAGATAAGGGTAGAGATAGGGATCGAGATAAGGATAGAGATAGGGATAGAAATAGAGATAGAGATAGAGATAGGGATAGAAATAAGGATAGAGATAGAGATAGGGATAGAGAACAGGATAGAGATAGAGATAGGGATAGATAATGTGATAGAGATAGAAAATGTGATCGAGAAATTAATACTAATAGAGATAGAGATAGGGATAGAGAACAGGTTAGAGATAGAGATAGGGATAGATAATGTGATAGAGATAGAAAATGTGATAGAGATAGAAATACTAATAGAGATAGAGATAGGGATAGAGAACAGGATAGAGATAGAGATAGGGATAGATAATGTGATAGAGATAGAAAATGTGATAGAGATAGAAATACTAATAGAGATAGAGATGGAGAGATGGAGATGGAGATGGAGATAGAGGTAGAAATAGAGATAGAGATGGAGACAGATAGAGATAGGGATAGAGATAGAGATCGAGATAGAGATAGAGATATGGATAGAGATAGAGATAGAGATAGGGATGGAGATAGGGATAGAGATAGAGAAGTAGATAGAGGTAGAGATAGAGATAGGGATAGAGATAAGGATAGAGATAGGGATAGATAATGTGATAGAGATAGAAAATGTGATAGAGATAGAAATACTAATAGGGATAGAGATGGAGAGATGGAGATGGAGATGGAGATGGAGATAGAGGTAGAAATAGAGATAGAGATGGAGACAGATAGAGATAGGGATACAGATAGAGATAGCGATAGCAATAGAGATAGAGACAGTGATAGAGATAGAGATAGAGATAGAAATAGAGATAGGGATAGAGATAGAGATAGAGATAAGGATAGAGATCGAGATAGAGGTAGAGATAGAGATAGGGATAGAGATAAGGATAGGGATAGAGATAGAGATAGAGATAGGGATAGGGATAGGGTTAGAGATAAGGATAGAGATAGAGATAGGGATAGAGATAGAGATAAGGATAGCGATAGAGATAGGGATAGAGATATAGATAGAGATAGAGATAGAAATAGGGGTAGAGATATAGATAGGGATAGAGACAGTGATAGAGATAGAGACAGTGATCGAGATAGAGGTAGAGATAGATATAGGTATCGAGATAAGGATAGAGATAGGGATAGAGATAAGGATAGAGATAGGGATAGAGATAGAGATAGAGATAGAGATAGAGACAGAGATAGAGATTGTGCAGGAGATAGCGATAGAGATACCGATAGAGATATGGATAGAGATAGAGATAGGGATAGAGATAAGGATAGAGGTGGAGATAGAGATAGGTATAGAGATAAGGATAGAGATAGGGATAGAGATAAGGATAGAGATAGGGATAGAGATAGAGATAGAGATAGAGATAGTGCAGGAGATAGCGATAGAGATAGAGATAGTGATAGAGATAGAGATCAGATAGAGATAGAGCTAAAGATAGGGATAGAGATAGGGATAGAGATAAAGATAGAGATAGAGATAGGGATAGAGATAAGGATAGAGATAGAGATAGGGATAGAGATAAAGCTAGGGATAGAGATAGAGATAGAGATAGAGATAGGGATATGGACAGAGATAGAGATAGGGATAGAGATAGAGATCGGGATAGAGATAAAGATAGGGATAGAGATAGGGATAGAGATAGAGATAGGGATAGAGAATGTGATAGAGATAGAAAATGTGATAGAGATAGAGATACAGATAGAGATAGAGATGGAGAGATAGAGATGGAAATGGAGATGGAGATAGAGATAGAAATGGAGATAGAGATGGAGACAGATAGAGATAAGGATAGAGATAGGGATAGAGATAAGGATAGAGATAGCGATAGAGATGGAGGTAGAGATAGTGATAGACAAGGAGAGAGCGATAGAGATAGAGATATACAGATAAAGATACAGATTGAGATAGAGAAATCGATAGTGATAGAGATAGAGATGGGGATAGAGATAGGGATAGAGATAAAGCTAGGGATAGAGATAGAGATAGAGATAGAGATAGGGATATGGACAGAGATAGAGATAGGGATAGAGATAGAGATCGGGATAGAGATAAAGATAGGGATAGAGATAGGGATAGAGATAGAGATAGGGATAGAGAATGTGATAGAGATAGAAAATGTGATAGAGATAGAGATACAGATAGAGATAGAGATGGAGAGATAGAGATGGAAATGGAGATGGAGATAGAGATAGAAATGGAGATAGAGATGGAGACAGATAGAGATAAGGATAGAGATAGGGATAGAGATAAGGATAGAGATAGCGATAGAGATGGAGGTAGAGATAGTGATAGACAAGGAGAGAGCGATAGAGATAGAGATATACAGATAAAGATACAGATTGAGATAGAGAAATCGATAGTGATAGAGATAGAGATGGGGATAGAGATAGGGATAGAGATAGAGATAGGGATAGAGATAGAGATAAGGTTAGAGATAGGGGTAGAGATAAAGATAGGGATAGAGATAGAGATAGAGATAGAGATAGCGATAGATATATGGATAGAGATAGAGATATAGATAGAGATTTCGATAGCGAAAAAGACAGAGATATACAGAAAGAGATAGAGATAGAGATAGGGATAGATATAGAGATAGGGATAGAAATAAGGATAGAGATAGAGATAGGGATAGTTAGAAATAGAGATAGGGATAGAGATAGAGATAACGTTAGAGATAGGGGTAGAGATAAAGATAGGGATAGAGATAGAGATAGGCATAGGGATATGGATAGAGATAAGGATAGAGATAGGGATCGAAATAGAGATAGAGATAGAGATAGAGCAGTAGATAGCGATAGAGACAGAGATAGAGATAGAGATAGAGCTAAAGATAGGGATATAGATAGAGATAGAGGTAAATATAGAAATGGGGTAGAGATAGAGATAGGGATAGAGATAAAGACAGAGGTAAAGATAGAGATAGGGATAGAGATAAGGATAGAGATAGGGATCGAGATAAGGATAGAGATAGGGATAGAAATAGAGATAGAGATAGAGATAGAGATAGAGCAGGAGATAGCGATAGAGACAGAGATAGAGATAGAGATAGAGATAGAGCTAAAGATAGGGATATAGATAGGGATAGAGATAAAGAGAGAGATAGAGGTAGGGATAGAGATATGTATAGCGATAGAGATAGGGATGGAGATAAAGATAGGGATCGAGATAAAGATAGGGATAGAGATAGGGATAGAGAACAGGATAGAGATAGAGATAGGGATAGATAATGTGATAGAGATAGAAAATGAGATAGAGATAGAAATACTAATAGAGATAGAGATAGGGATAGAGAACAGGATAGAGATAGAGATAGGGATAGATAATGTGAGAGAGATAGAAAATGTGATAGAGATAGAAATACTAATAGAGATAGAGATGGAGAGATGGAGATGGAGATGGAGATGGAGATAGAGGTAGAAATAGAGATAGAGATGGAGACAGATAGAGATAGGGATAGAGATAGAGATAGAGATAGAGGTGGAGATAGGGATAGAGATAGAGATAGAGATAGGGATGGAGATAGGGATAGAGATAGAGAAGTACATAGAGGTAGAGATAGAGATAGGGATAGAGATAAGGATAGAGATAGGGATAGATAATGTGATAGAGATAGAAAATGTGATAGAGATAGAAATACTAATAGAGATAGAGATGGAGAGATGGAGATGGAGATGGAGATAGAGGTAGAAATAGTGATAGAGATGGAGACAGATAGAGATAGGGATAGAGATAGAGATAGCGATAGCAATAGAGATAGAGACAGGGATAGAGATAGAGATAGAGATAGAAATAGAGATAGGGATAGAGATAGAGATAAGGATAGAGATCGAGATAGAGATAGGGATGGAGATAGGGATAGAGATAGAAAAGTAGATAGAGGTAGAGATAGAGATAGGGATAGAGATAAGGATAGAGATAGGGATAGAGACAGAGATAGAGATAGGGATAGGGATAGGGTTAGAGATAAGGATAGAGATAGAGATAAGGATAGCGATAGAGATAGGGATAGAGATATAGATAGAGATAGAGATAGAAATAGGAGTAGAGTTATAGATAGGGATAGAGACAGTGATAGAGATAGAGACAGTGATCGAGATAGAGGTAGAGATAGATATAGGTATCGAGATAAGGATAGAGATAGGGATAGAGATAAGGATAGAGATAGGGATAGAGATAGAGATAGAGACAGAGATATAGATTGTGCAGGAGATAGCAATAGAGATACCGATAGAGATATGCATAGAGATAGAGATAGGGATAGAGATAAGGATAGAGATAGGGATTGAGATAAGGATAGAGATAGGGATAGAAATAGAGATAGAGATAGAGATAGAGCTAAAGATAGGGATATAGATAGGGATAGAGATAAAGAGAGAGATAGAGGTAGGGATAGAGATATGTATAGAGATAGAGATAGGGATGGAGATAAAGATAGGGATCGAGATAAAGATAGGGATAGAGATAGGGATAGAGAACAGGATAGAGATAGAGATAGGGATAGATAATGTGATAGAGATTGAAAATGTGATAGAGATAGAAATACTAATGGAGATAGAGATGGAGAGATGGAGATGGAGATGGAGATGGAGATAGGGGTAGATAATGTGAAAGGGATAGAGATAGAAATAGAGATAGAGATAGTGATAGAGATAGCGATAGAGATAGAGATAGAGCTAGTGATAGAGATAGCGATCGAGATGAAGATAGAGATAGAGATAGAGATAAGGATAGAGATAGGGATAGAGATAGAGATAGAGATAGAGACAGAGATATAGATTGTGCAGGAGATAGCGATAGAGATACCGATAGAGATATGCATAGAGATAGAGATAGGGATAGAGATAAGGATAGAGGTGGAGATAGAGATAGGGATAGAGATAAGGATAGAGATAGGGATAGAGATAAGGATAGAGATAGGGATAGAGATAAGGATAGAGATACGGATCGAGATAGAGATAGAGATAGTGCAGGAGATAGCGATAGAGATAGAGATAGAGATAGAGATAGAGCTAAAGATAGGGATAGAGATAGGGATAGAGATAAAGATAGAGATAGAGATAGGGATTGAGATAAGGATAGAGATAGAGATAGGGATAGAGATAAAGCTAGGGATAGAGATAGAGATAGAGATAGAGATAGGGATATGGACAGAGATAGAGATAGAGATAGAGATAGAGATAGGGATAGAGATAAAGATAGGGATAGAGAATGTGATAGAGATAGCAAATGTGATAGAGATAGAGATACAGATAGAGATAGAGATGGAGAGATAGAGATGGAAATGGAGATGGAGATACAAATAGAAATAGAGATAGAGATGGAGACAGATAGAGATAAGGATAGAGATAGGGATAGAGATAGAGATAGAGATCGAGATAGTGATAGAGATAGTGCAGGAGACAGCGATAGAGATACCGATAGAGATATGGATAGAGATAGAGATAGGGGTAGAGATAAGGATAGAGGTCGAGATAGAGATAGGTATAGAGATAAGGATAGAGATAGGGATAGAGCTAAGAATAGAGATAGCGATAGAGATGGAGGTAGAGATAGTGATAGACAAGGAGAGAGCGATAGAGATAGAGATATACAGATAGAGATACAGATTGAGATAGAGAAATAGATAGTGATAGAGATAGAGATGGGGAAAGAGATAGGGATAGAGGTACGGATATAGATAGGGACAGAGATATAGATAGGGATAGAGATCGAGATAAGGTTCGAGATAGGGTAGAGATAAAGATAGGGATAGAGATAGAGATAGAGATAGCGATAGATATATGGATATAGATACAGATATAGATAGAGATTTCGATGGCGATAGAGACAGAGATATACAGAAAGAGATAGAGATAGAGATAGGGATAGAGATAGAGATAGGGATAGAAATAAGGATAGAGATAGAGATAGGGATAATTAGAAATAGAGATAGGGATAGAGATAACGTTAGAGATAGGGGTAGAGATAAAGATAGGGATAGAGATAGAGATAGAGATAGGGATAGGGATATGGATAGAGATAAGGATAGAGATAGAGATAGAGATAGGGATAGAGATAGAAATAGGGGTAGAGATAGAGATAGGGATAGAGATAAAGATAGAGGTAAAGATAGAGATAGGGATAGAGATAAGGATAGAGATAGGGATTGAGATAAGGATAGAGATAGGGATAGAAATAGAGATAGAGATAGAGATAGAGCTAAAGATAGGGATATAGATAGGGATAGAGATAAAGAGAGAAATAGAGGTAGGGATAGAGATATGTATAGAGATAGAGATAGGGATGGAGATAAAGATAGGGATCGAGATAAAGATAGGGATAGAGATAGGGATAGAGAACAGGATAGAGATAGAGATATTGATAGATAATGTGATAGAGATAGAAAATGTGATAGAGATAGAAATACAAATAGAGATAGAGATAGGGATAGAGAACAGGATAGAGATAGAGATAGGGATAGATAATGTGATAGAGATTGAAAATGTGATAGAGATAGAAATACTAATGGAGATAGAGATGGAGAGATGGAGATGGAGATGGAGATGGAGATAGAGGTAGAAATAGAGATAGAGATGGAGACAGATAGAGATAGGGATAGAGATAGAGATAGCGATAGCAATAGAGATAGAGACAGGGATAGAGATAGAGATAGAGATAGAGTATGGATAGAGATAGAGATAAAGAAAGAGATCGAGATAGAGATAGGGATGGAGATAGGGATAGAGATAGAGAAGTAGATAGAGGTAGAGATAGAGATAGGGATAGAGATAAGGATAGAGATAGGGATAGAGATAGAGATAGAGATAGGGATAGGGATAGGGTTAGAGATAAGGATAGAGATAGAGATAGGGATAGAGATAGAGATAAGGATAGCGATAGAGATAGGGATAGAGATATTGATAGAGATCGAGATAGAAATAGGGGTAGAGATATAGATAGGGATAGAGACAGTGATAGAGATAGAGACAGTGATCGAGATAGAGGCAGAGATAGATATAGGTATCGAGGTAAGGATAGAGATAGGGATAGAGATAAGGATAGAGATAGGGATAGAGATGGAGATAGAGATTGTGCAGGAGATAGCAATAGAGATACCGATAGAGATATGGATAGAGATAGAGATAGGGATAGAGATAAGGATAGAGGTGGAGATAGAGATAGGGATAGAGATAAGGATAGAGATAGGGATAGAGATAAGGATAGAGATAGGGATAGAGATAGAGATAGAGATAGAGATAGTGCAGGAGATAGCGATAGAGATAGAGATAGAGATAGAGATAGAGATAGAGATCGAGATAGAGCTAAAGATAGGGATAGAGATAGGGATAGAGATAAAGATAGAGATAGAGATAGGGATAGAGATAAGGATAGAGATAGAGATAGGGATAGAGATAAAGCTAGGGATAGAGATAGAGATAGAGATAGAGATCGGGATATGGACAGAGATAGAGATATGTATAGAGATAGAGATAGGGATGGAGATAAAGATAGGGATCGAGATAAAGATAGGGATAGAGATAGGGATAGAGAACAGGATAGAGATAGAGATATTGATAGATAATGTGATAGAGATAGAAAATGTGATAGAGATAGAAATACAAATAGAGATAGAGATAGGGATAGAGAACAGGATAGAGATAGAGATAGGGATAGATAATGTGATAGATTGAAAATGTGATAGAGATAGAAATACTAATGGAGATAGAGATGGAGAGATGGAGATGGAGATGGAGATGGAGTTAGAGGTAGAAATAGAGATAGAGATGGAGACAGATAGAGATAGGGATAGAGATAGAGATAGCGATAGCAATAGAGATAGAGACAGGGATAGAGATAGAGATAGAGATAGAGTATGGATAGAGATAGAGATAAAGAAAGAGATCGAGATAGAGATAGGGATGGAGATAGGGATAGAGATAGAGAAGTAGATAGAGGTAGAGATAGAGATAGGGATAGAGATAAGGATAGAGATAGGGATAGAGATAGAGATAGAGATAGGGATAGGGATAGGGTTAGAGATAAGGATAGAGATAGAGATAGGGATAGAGATAGAGATAAGGATAGCGATAGAGATAGGGATAGAGATATAGATAGAGATCGAGATAGAAATAGGGGTAGAGATATAGATAGGGATAGAGACAGTGATAGAGATAGAGACAGTGATCGAGATAGAGGCAGAGATAGATATAGGTATCGAGGTAAGGATAGAGATAGGGATAGAGATAAGGATAGAGATAGGGATAGAGATGGAGATAGAGATTGTGCAGGAGATAGCAATAGAGATACCGATAGAGATATGGATAGAGATAGAGATAGGGATAGAGATAAGGATAGAGGTGGAGATAGAGATAGGGATAGAGATAAGGATAGAGATAGGGATAGAGATAAGGATAGAGATAGGGATAGAGATAGAGATAGAGATAGAGATAGTGCAGGAGATAGCGATAGAGATAGAGATAGAGATAGAGATAGAGATAGAGATAGAGATCGAGATAGAGCTAAAGATAGGGATAGAGATAGGGATAGAGATAAAGATAGAGATAGAGATAGGGATAGAGATAAGGATAGAGATAGAGATAGGGATAGAGATAAAGCTAGGGATAGAGATAGAGATAGAGATAGAGATCGGGATATGGACAGAGATAGAGATAGGGATAGAGATAGAGATAGGGATAGAGATAAAGATAGGGATAGAGAATGTGATAGAGATAGAAAATGTGATAGAGATAGAGATACAGATAGAGATAGAGATGGAGAGATAGAGATGGAAATGGAGATGGAGATAGAGATAGAAATAGAGATAGAGATTGAGACAGATAGAGATAAGGATAGAGATAGGGATAGAGATAGAGATAGAGATAGAGATAGTGATAGAGATAGTGCAGGAGATAGCGATAGAGATACCGATAGAGATATGGATAGAGATAGAGATAGGGATAGAGATAAGGATAGAGGTAGAGATAGAGATAGGGGTAGAGATAAGGATAGAGATAGGGATAGAGATAAGGATAGAGATAGCGATAGAGATGGAGGTAGAGATAATGATAGACAAGGAGAGAGCGATAGAGATAGAGATATACAGATAGAGATACAGATTGAGATAGAGAAATAGATAGTGATAGAGATAGAGATGGGGATAGAGATAGGGATAGAGGTACGGATATAGATAGGGACAGAGATATAGATAGGGATAGAGATAGAGATAGGGATAGAAATAAATATAGGGATAGAGATAGAGGTAGAGATAGGGATAGTGGTCGGAATAGAGATAAGGATAGAGATAGAGATAGAGATAGTGATAGGGATTGTGATTGGGATTGGGATATAGATAGAGATAGGGATAGAGATAGAGATTGAGATAGAAATAGGGATATTAATATGGATATGGATCGGGATAGAGACAGCGATAGAGACCGAGACAGAGTTATAGACAGAGGAAGAGGTAGAGGTAGAGTTGGAGATAGAGATTGAGATAGTAATCGCTATATTGGTAATGATAGAGATAAAGATAGAGATAGAGATCGAGATTGAGATAGAGATAGAGATAGCGATAGAGATAGAGATAGAAGTAGAGATGTAGATAGAGATAGCGCTAGCGACAGATAGCGATAGAGATTGTGATAGCGAAAGCGATAGAGATAGAGATAGAGACAGCGATAGAGATAGAGATAGCGATAGGGAAAATAAAGTGATAGGGATAGAGATAGAGATATGGATAGAGCATGTGATAGGGATAGAGACAGAGATAGGGATAGAGAATGTGATAGAGATAGAGATAGAGATTCAGATAGATATATAGCTAGAGATAGAGATGGGGATAAGGAAAGGGATAGAGATAGGGATAGAGATTGAGATAGAGATCGAGATAGATATAGGGATAGAGATAGAGGTAGAGATAGGGACAGAGATATATATAGGGATAGAGATATGGAAAGATAGAGATAGAGATAGGGATAGAGATAGAGAACGATATAGGGATAGAGATGAAGAAGTGATAGAGATAGGGATAGATATAGGGATAGAGATAGAGATAGGGATAGAGATAAAAATAGGAATCGAGATAGGGATAGGGCTATCGATAGGGAGAGAGAAAGATATAGGGATCGAGATAGGGATAGGGCTATCGATAGGGATAGAGATAGATATAGGGATAGAGATATGGATAGAGATATGGATAGAGATAGAAATAGGGATAGAGATAACGATAGGAATAGAGATAGGGATAGGGATAGAGATAAAGATAGGAATAGAGATAGAGTTAAGGATAGCGATAGGGATAGAGATAGGGACAAAGATAGGGATAGTTGACATAGATACAGATTGCGATAGCGATAGAGATAGAGATAGAGGTACAGATAAAGGTAGAGATAGAGATAGGGAAATAGATAGTGATAGAGATAGAAATAGAAATAGAGATAGGGATAGAGATAGAGATAGAGATAGGGATAGAGATCGAGATAGACATAGAAATAGGGATAGTAATATGGATAGGGTTCGGGATAGAAATAGAGATAGAGACCGATACAGAGTTATAGACAGAGGAAGAGGTCGAGGTAGAGTTCGAGATAGAGATTGAGATAGTAATCGATATATTGTTGACGATAGAGTTAAAGATAGAGACAGAGATCGAGATTGAGACAGAGATAGAGATGTAGATAGAGATAGCGCTAGCGATAGATAGCGATAGAGATTGTGACAGCGATAACGATAGAGATCGAGACAGCGATAGAGATAAAGATAAATATAGGGAAAAAGAATGTGATTGGGATAGAGAATGTGACAGAGATAGAGATAGAGATACGGATAGAGCATGTGATAGGGATAGAGACAGAGATAGGGATAGAGAATGTGACAGAGATAGAGATAGAGATACGGATAGAGCATGTGATAGGGATAGAGACAGAGATAGGGATAGAGAATGTGATAGAGATAGAGATAGAGATACGGATAGAGCATGTGATAGGGATAGAGACAGAGATAGGGATAGAGAATGTGACAGGGATAGAGATAGGGATAGAGATAGAGCTAGAGATAAAGATAGGGATAGAGATAGGGATACAGATAGGGCAAGAGATAGGGATAGGGATAGAGATAAAGATAGGCATAGAGATAGAGATAGAGATAGGGATATAGATAAAGAACGAGATAGAGATAGGGATAGAGATAGGGATAGAGATAAAGATAGGGATAGAGATCGGGATAAAGATAGAGATAGGGATAGAGATAAGCATAGAGATAGGGATACAGATAGGGATAGAGATAGGGCTAGAGATAAAGATAGGGATAGAGATAGGGATACAGATAGGGCAAGATACAGGGACAGGGATAGAGATAAAGATAGGGATACAGATAGGGATAGAGATAGGGATATAGATAAAGATAGGGATCGAGATAGGGATAGAAATAGAGATACAGAATGGGATAGAGATAGGGCTAGAGATAAATAGGGATCGAGTTAGGGATAGAGATAGGGATAGATATAGAGATAGAGATAGGGATACAGAAAGAGATAGAGATAGTGATAGAGATAGTGATGGAGATAGAGATAGTGACAGAGAAAGAGATAGAGATAGAGATAAAGATAGTGATAGCGATGGAGAAATAGATAGGGATAGAGATAGAGATAGAGATAGGGATAGGGCTATCGAAAGGGATAGAGATAGAGATAGGAATAGAGATAGAGATAGGGATAGAGATAGAGATAGAGATAGAGATCGGGATAGAGACAAATATAGGAATAGAGATAGAGATAGAGATAGGGATAGAGAATGTGATAGGGACAGAGATAGAGATAGAGATCGGGAAGTTTAATGTGATAGGGATAGAGAATGTGATCGAGATAGTAATAGAGATATGGATAGAGAATGTGATAAGGATAGGGATCGAGACAGGGATAGAAAACGTGATAGAGATAGAGAGTGTGATAGAGATAGAGAATGTGGTATGGATTTAGAATGTGATAGAGATAGAGAATGTGATAGAGATTGAGATAGAGGTAGAGGTAGAGATAGGGATAGAGATAGAGATAGGGATAGAGAATGAGATAGGTATAGAGAATGTGATAGGGATAGAGATAGAGATAGAGATAGGGAAGTATAAAGTGATAGGGATAGACAACGTGATAGAGATAGAAATAGAGATACGGATAGAGAATATGATATGGATAGAAAATGTGATAGAGATAGAGAGTGTGATTGAGATAGAGAATGTGGTATGGATAGAGAATGTGATAGAGATAGAGAATGTGATATAGATAGAGATAGAGATAGAGATAGCGATCGCGATAGCGATCGGGATAGAGATAGAGATAGAGGTAGAGATAAAGACAGAGATATGGCTACAGATGGACAGAGAGAGATGGAGATGGAGATAGGGTTAGAGATAAAGATAGAGATAGAGATAGAGATAGCGATAGAGATACAGATAGTGATAGACATGGAGAGAGCGATAGAGTTAGAGATAGAGACAGTGCAGGAGATTGCAATAGAGATAGCGATAGAGATATGGATATAGATAGAGATAGAGATAGAGAAATAGATAGTGATAGAGACAGAGATGGGGATAGAGATGGGGATAGAGATAGAGATAGAGATAGAGATAGAGATCGGGATAGAGATAGAGACAGATAGAGATAGGGCGAGAGCTAAAGATAGGGATAGAGATAGGGATGGAGATATAGGTAGAGATAGAGATAGGGACCGAGATAGAGACAGATAGAGATAGAGATAGAGATAGGGATAGAGATAGAGATAGGGATAGAGAAATAGATAGGGATAGAGATAAAGATAGGGATAGAGATAGGGATAGAGATAGAGGTAGAGATAGAGATAGGGACAGAGATAGAGACAGATAGAGATAGAGATAGAGATAGAGATAGGGATAGAGATAGGGATGGAGATATAGGTGGAGATAGAGATAGGGACCGAGATAGAGACAGATAGAGATAGGGATAGAGATAGGGATAGAGATAGAGATAGGGATAGAGAAATAGATAGGGATAGAGATAAAGATAGGGATAGAGATAGGGATAGAGATAGAGGTAGAGATAGAGATAGGGACAGAGATAGAGACAGATAGAGATAGAGATAGAGATAGAGATAGGGATAGAGATAGGGATAGAGATAGGTGACAGAAATAGAGATAGAGATAGAGATAGAGATAAATAAGGGACAGAGATAGGGATAGAGATAGGGATAGAGATAACAATAGGGAAAGAGATAGTGATAGGGCTATCGATAGGGATAGAGATAAAGATAGGGATAGTGATAGGGATTGGGATAGAGATAGGGATAGATTTAGAGATAGAGATAGAGATAGGGATCGAGATAGTGATAGAGATAGTGATAGAGACAGAGATAGTGATTGAGAATGTGATATGGATAGAGATAGATATGGAGATAGGGATAGATGTAGAGATAGATATTCAAATGTGATAGAGATAGAGAATGAGATAGGTATAGACATTTTGATAGAGATAGAGATAGAGATAGCGATAGAGATAGCGATAGGGATAGAGATAGATAGGGATACATATGGAGAGATAGAGAAAGAGATGGAGATGGAGATAGAGGTAGAGATAGAGTTAGAGATAGAGATAGAGATAGTGATTGAGATAGTGATAGAGAAAGCGATAGAGATATCAATAGAAATCGAGACAGTGATAGAGATATAGATAGAGATAGTGATAGAGATAGCGACAGAGATAGAGATAGAGATAGTGATGGAGATAGCGATAGAGATAGAGACAGAGATAGAGAATGTGATAGCGATAGAGATAGAGATTGGGAATAGAGAATGTGATAGGGATAGAAATAAAGATGGGGATAGAGATAGAGATGGGGATAGAGATAGAGATAGAGATAGATAGAGATAGAGATAGAGATCGAGATAGAGATAGTGATAGGGATATAGATAAAGATAGGGATAGAGATAGGGATAGAGATAGGGATAGAGATAGAGATAGATAGAGATAGACATAGAGATAGAAAGAGATAGGGATAGAGATAGAGGTAGAGATAAAGATAGGGATCGAGATAAGGTTAGAGGTAGAGATAGGGATAGAGATAAGGATAGACATAGAGATAGAGATAGAGAAATAAATAGTGATAGAGTTAGAGATGGGGATAGAGATAGTGATAGAGATTGAGATAGGGATAGAGATAGAGAGATAGATAGAGAAATAGATAGTGATAGAGATAGAGATGCGAATACAGATAGAGATAGGGGTAGAGATAGAGATAGAGATATTGATTGGGATAGAGATAGAGAAATAGATAGAGATAGAGATAGAGATAGAGCTAGAGAAAGAGATAGGTGCAGAGATAGAGATAGAGATAGAGATAGAGATAGAGAGATAGATAGAGAGATAGATAGAGATAGAGAAAGAGATAGAGAAAGGGGTAGAGATAGAGATAGAGATAGAGTTACGGATAGAGATAGATAGATAGTTAGAGAAATAGATAGTGATAGAGATAGAGATGGGGATAGAGATAGCGATAGAGATAGAGATAGAGATAGAGATAGAGATAGAGATAGAGATACAGATACAGATAGAGATAGATAGATAGATAGATAGAGAAATAGATAGTGATAGAGATAGAGATGGGGATAGAGATAGCGATAGAGATAGAGATAGAGATAGAAATATACAGATAGAGATAGAGATAGAGATAGAGAATGTGATAGGGATAGAAATAGAGATACGGATAGAGAATGTGATAGGGATAGAGATAGAGATAGAGAGAGGGATAGAAAACATGATAGAGATAGAGAGTGTGATAGAGATAGAGAATGTGGTATGGATAGAGAATGTGGTAGAGATAGAGAATGTGATCGAGATAGAGATAGAGATAGTGATAGAGAGAGCGATAGAGAGAGTGATAGAGATAGCGATAGAGATAGAAATAGAGATAGAGAATGTGATAGAGATAGAGATAGATAGGGATAAGAATGTGATATGGATAGAGATAGGGATAGAGATAGAGATAGATAGAGATAGAGATAGGGATCGAGATACAGATAGTGCAGTAGATAGCGTTGGAGACAGAGAAATAGATAGTGATAGAGATAGAGAAATAGTTAGTGATAGAGGTAGAGATGGGGATAGAGATCAGGATAGAGATAGGGCTAGAGATTGAGATAGAGATAGAGATAGAGATAGTGATAGACATGGAATGAGCAATAGAAATAGAGATAGAGATAGAGATAGAGTAGAGATAGAGATAGCGACAGAGAAAGTGATAGAGATAGAGATAGGGATAGAGAATGTGACAGGGTTAGAGATATAGATAGGGATAGAGAATGTGATAGGAATAGAGATAGAGATAGAAATAGAGATAGAGAATGTTATATGGATAGAGATAGATATGGAGATAGGGATAGAGGTATAGATAGAGATAGAGAATCTGATAGAGAAAGAGAATGTGATTGGGATCGAGAATGTGATTGAGATAGAGATAGAGATAGTGATAGCAATAGAGATAGCGATGGAGATAGAGATAGAGATAGCCTAGAGATAGCGATAGAGATAGTGATAGAGATAGCGATAGAGATAGAGATAGAGATAGTACAGTAGATAGCGATGGAGATAGTGATAGAGATATGGATAGAGACAGAGATATAGATAGAGATAGCGATAGAGATAGGGATAGAGAATGTGATAGGGATAGAGATAGAGATAGGGATAGAGAATGTGATAGAGATAGAGAAATGGATAGTGATAGAGATAGAGATGGGGATAGAGATCAGGATAGAGATAGAGATAGAGATAGAGGTAGACATAGAGATAGGGATAGAGATAGAGATGGGAATAGTGATAGAGATAGCGATAGAGAATGTGATAGAGACAGAGATAGAGATAGGGACAGAGAATATGATAGGGATAGAGATAGAGATAGAGATCGAGATAGGGATAGAGATAGAGATAAGGATAGAGATAGGGATAAAGATAGGAATAGAGATAGAGATAGGCATAGAGATAAAGATAGACATAGAGATAGAGATAGAGATAGAGATAGCGATAGAAATAAGGTTAGAGGAAGAGATAGGGATAGAAATAGAGATAGAGATAGGGATAGAGATAGGGATAGACATAAGGATAGAGATAGGGATAGAGATAGAGATAGAGATAGAGATATGTTTAGAGGTAGAGATTGGGATAGAGATAGTGAAAAGGATCGAGATAGAGATAGGGATCGTGAAAAGGATCGAGATAGAGATAGGGATAGAGATAAAGATAGAGATAGAGATAGGGATAGAGAGAAAGATAGAGATAGAGAAAGAGATAGAGACATAGATAGCGATAGCGATAGAGATAGGGGTAGGGATATTGATCGAGATAGAGGTAGAGATAGAGATAGGGAGAGAGATAAGGATTAGAGATAGAGATATGGATAGAGATAGAGATAGAGATAGAGATAGAGATAGAGATATTGATAGGGATAGAGATAGGGATCGAGATAAGTATAGAGGTAGAGATAGGGATAGAGATATTGATCAGGATCGAGATAGAGATAGGGATAGAGATAACGACAGAGATAGAGATAGAGATAGTTGTAGAGATAGAGAGAAAGATAGAGATAGAGATAGATATAGGGGTAGGGATATCGATAGATATATGAATAGAGGTAGAGATTGGGATAGAGATAGAGATAGAAATACAGATTTAATGGAGATAGAGATAGAGATAGAGATATAGATAGAGATAGAGATATAGATGATGGTAGGGATGTTGCCAGATATAGGAATAGAGATAGAGATAGGGATACCAATAGAGATAGAAATACAGATTGTGATAGAGATACAGATAGAGATAGAGATAGGAATAGAGATAGAGATAGAGATAGAGATAGGGGTAGGGATATAGATAGAGATAGGAATAGAGATAGAGATAAGGATAGAGATAGAGATAGAGGTAGAGATAGTGATAGGGATAGAGATAGAGATAGGAATAGAGATAGAGATAGAGATAGGGATAGAGATAGAGATAGAGGTAGAGATAGTGATAGGGATATAGATAGAGATAGGGATAGAGATAGAGATAGAGATAGTGATACAGATAAAGATAGAGATAGAGATGGAGGTTGGGATAGAGATAGGAATAGAGATAGAGATAGAGACAGAGATAGGGATACAGATAAAGGTAGGAATAGAGAGAGGGATAACGATAAAGATAGAGATAGAGAAAGAGATAGTGATAGAGATAGTGATAAGGAAATAGATAAACATAGGAATGGAGATAGAGATAGAGATAGATATAGGGATAGAGATAAAGATAGAGTTAGGGATAGAGATAGAGATAAGGTTAGAGGTAGAGACAGGGATAGAGATAGAGATAGAGATAGAGATAGTGATAGAGACTGAGATATAGATAGAGATAGGGATAGAGATAGAGATAAGGATAGAGATAGGGATAGAGCTAGAGATGATGATAGAGATAGAGATAGTGATAGAGATTTTAATCAATATATTGTTCGTGATAGAGATAGAGATACAGATTGAGATAGTGTTAGCGATAGAGATTTAAAGATAGGGATAGCGACAGAAATGGCGATAGAGATAGAGATAGTGATAGAGATAGTGATAGAGATAGCGATAGAGATAGAGATAGTGATGGACATGGAGAGAGCGATAGAGATAGAGATGGTGATAGAGATAGGGATAGAGATAGGGATAGAGATAGGGATAGAGATAAGGTTAGAGGTAGAGATAGGGATAGAGATAGAGATAGAGAAAGAGATCGGGATAGGGATAGAGATACAGACAGGAATCGAGATCGGGATAGAGATAGTAATAGAGATCGGGATAGAGATAGAGATATTGATAGAGATAGAGGTAGAGATAGAGATAGAGATAAGGTTAGAGGTAGAGATAGGGACAGTGATAGAGATAGAGATAGAGATAGTGATAGAGATAAAGATAGGGAATGAGATAAATATAGTGATAGAGATAGCGATAGAGATAGTGATAGAGATAATGTTAGAGGTACAGATAGGGACAGAGATAGAGATAGGGATAGAGATAGAGATAAGGATAGAGATGGGATTAGAGATAAAGACAGAGATAGAGATAGAGGTAGAGATAGGGGTAGAGGTAGAGATAGGGATAACGATAGAGAGATAGATAGAGAAATAGATAGTGATAGAGATGGGGATAGAGATAGGGATAGAGATAGAGATAGGGATAGAGATAGATGTAGAGATAGGAATAGAGATAGAGATAGAGATAGTGACAGAGATAAAGATAGGGATAGAGATAGAGATATAGAAGAATAGGGACAGAGATAAAGATAGGGATACACATAGAGATAGAGATAGTGATAGAGTGAGAGGGAAAGATAGAGATAGGGTTAGAGATAAGATTAGAGGTAGAGATAGGGATAGAGATAGGGATAGAGATAGAGATAGAGATAAGAATAGAGATAGAGATCGGGATAGGTAAAGATAGAGATAGAGATAGAGATAGAGAAATAAATAGTGATAGAGATAGGGATAGAGATAGATCGAGATAGAGATAGAGATAGCGATAGAGATTGAGATAGAGATAGTGCAGGAGATAGCGATTGAGATAGCGATAGATATATGGATAGAGATATAAATAGAGATTGAGATAAGTGATAGCGATAGTGATAGAGATATACAGATAGAGATAGAGATAGAGAAATAGATAGTGATTGAGATCGAGATGGGGATAGAGATGGGGATAGATATTGGGATAGAGATGGAGATACAGATAGAATAGGGATAGAGATAAAGATAGGGATAGAGATAGGGTTAGAGATAGGGAGAGAGATAGGGAGAGAGATAGAGATAGAGATAAAGATAGGGATAGAGGTAAAAATAGGTATAGAGATCGGGATAGGGCTATCGATAGGGATAGAGAGAGAGATAGAGATAGAGATAGAGATAGAGATAGAGAGAGCGATAGAGATAGAGATGGGGATAGTGCAGGAGATAGCGATAGAGTTAGTGATTGAGATACGGATAAAGATAGAGATATAGATACATAGAGCGATAGAGATAGAGATAGAGATAGAGAATGTGATAGGGATGCAGATAGAGATAGAGATAGAGATAGAGAGAGCGATAGAGATAGAGATGGGGCTAGTGCAGGAGATAGCGATAGAGTTAGTGATTGAGATACGGATAAAGATAGAGATATAGATGCATAGAGCGATAGAGATAGAGATAGAGATAGAGAATGTGATAGGGATGCAGATAGAGATAGTGATAGAGATAGCGATAGAGATAGAGAATTATATAGTGATAGACATGGAGAGAGCGATAGAGATAGAGATATACAGATAGAGATACAGATTGAGATAGCGAAATAGGTAGTGATAGAGATAGAGATGGGGATAGAGATAGGGATAGAAATAGGGATAGAGATAGAGATAAGGATAGAGATAGGGATAAAGATAGGAATAGAGATAGAGATAGGCATAGAGATAAATATAGGCATAGAGATAGAGATAGAGATAGAGATAGCGATAGAAATAAGGTTAGAGGAAGAGATAGGGATAGAAATAGAGATAGAGATAGGGATAGAGATAGGGATAGACATAAGGATAGAGATAGGGATAGAGATAGAGGTAGAGATAGGGATAGAGATAGTGATCAGGATCGAGATAGAGATATAGATAGAGATAGCGATAGAGATAGGGGTAGGGAAATTGATCGAGATAGAGGTAGAGATAGAGATAGGGAGAGAGATAAGGATTAGAGATAGGGATATGGATAGAGATCGAGACAGAGATAGAGATAGAGATAGAGATAGTGATAGGGATAGAGATAGGGATCGAGATAAGTATAGAGGTAGAGATAGGGATAGAGATATTGATCAGGATCGAGATAGAGATAGGGATAGAGATAACGATAGAGATAGAGATAGGGGTAGAGATAGAGAGAAAGATAGAGATAGAGATAGAGATAGGTGTGGGGATATAGATAGAGATAAAGATAGGAATAGACATAGGGGTAGAGATAGAGATAGAGATAAAGATAGAGATAGAGATAGGGATAGAGATTAAGATAAGGATAGAGATAGAGATAGGGATAGAGAGAAAGATAGAGATAAAGATAGAGATAGGGGTAGGGATATAGATAGAGATAGGAATGGAGGTAGAGATTGGGATAGAGATCGAGATAGTAATACAGATTGTGATGGAGATAGAGATAGAGATAGAGATATAGATAGAGATAGAGATAGAGATGAGGGTAGGGATGTTGATAGAGATAGGAATAGAGATAGAGATAGGGATACCAATAGAGATAGAAATACAGATTGTGATAGAGATAGAGATAGAGATAGAGATAGGGATAGAGCTAGATAGAGACAGAGATAGCGATAGCGATAGAGGTAGAGATAGAGATAGAGATATGGATAGAGATTGCGATAGCGATACATATAGAGATATACAGATAGAGATGGAGGTAGAGATAGAGAAATAGATAGTGATAGAAACAGAGATAGTGATAGTGATAGAGATAGAGATAGGGTTGGAGATAGGGATAGAGATAGAGATATAGATATAGATAGAGATAGGGATAGGGATAGAAAATGTGATAGGAATAGAGATATAGATAGAAATAGAGATAGAGAATGTGATATGGATAGAGATAGATATCGAGATAGGGATAGAGGTATAGATAGAGATAGAGAATCTGATAGAGAAAGAGAATGTGATTGGGATAGAGAATGTGATAGAGATAGAGATAGAGATAGCGATAGCAATAGAGATAGCGATAGAGATAGGGATAGAGAATGTGATAGGGATAGAGATAGAGATAGGGATAGAGAATGTGATAGAGATGGAGAAATGGATAGTGATAGAGATAGAGATAGAGATAGAGATAGGGATAGAGATAGTCATGGAGATAGAGATAGTGATAGACATGGAGAGAGCGATCGAGATAGAGATATACAGATAGAGATATAGATAGAGATAGCGATAGAGATAGGGATAGAGAATGTGATAGGGATAGAGATAGAGATAGGGATCGTTAATGTGATAGAGATAGAGAAATAGATAGTGATAGAGATAGAGATGGGGATAGAGATCAGGATAGAGATAGGGCTAGAGATAGAGATAGAGATAGGGATAGAGCTAGATAGAGACAGAGATAGCGATAGCGATAGAGGTAGAGATAGAGATAGAGATATAGATAGAGATTGCAATAGCGATACATATAGAGATATATAGATAGAGATGGAGGTAGAGATAAAGAAATAGATAGTGATAGAAACAGAGATAGTGATAGTGATAGAGATAGAGATAGAGATAGGGTTGGAGATAGGGATAGAGATATAGATATAGATAGAGATAGGGATAGAGATAAAGAGAGAGATAGAGATAGAGATAGAGGTAGAGATAGTGATAGAGATCGGGATAGAGATAGAGATAGAGATAGAGATAGAGATAGGGATAGGGATAGAGATAGTGATAGAGATAGGGATAGGGCTATCGATAGGGTTAGAGATAGAGATAGAGATAGGGATAGAGATAGTCATAGAGATAGAGATAGTGATAGACATGGAGAGAGCGATCTAGATAGAGATATACAGATAGAGATAGAGATAGAGATAGAGATAGAGTTAGAGATAGAGACAGAGATAGGGACCGAAAATGTGATAGAGGTAGAGAGTGTGATAGAGATAGAGAATATCGTATGGATAGAGAATGTTTTAAAGATAGAGAATGTGATCGAGATAGAGATAGATATAGTAATAGAGATAGCGATAGAGAATGTGATAGAGACAGAGATAGAGATGGGGACAGAGAATGTGATAGGGATAGAGATAGGGATAGAGATAGAGATACAGATAGGGATAGAGATAAAGATAGGGATAGAGATAGAGATAGAGATAGAGATAGAGATAGAGATGGTGATAGACATGGAGAGAGCGATAGAGATAGAGATGGGGATAGAGATAGGGATAGAGATAGGGATAGAGATAGGGATAGAGATTGAGATAGGGATATTGATAAGGTTAGAGGTAGAGATAGGGATAGAGATAGAGAAAGAGAAAGAGATAGGGATAGGGATAGAGATAAAGACAGGAGTAGAGATAGGGATAGAGATAGAGATAGTGATAGAGATAGAGGTAGAGATAGAGATAGAGAAAGGTTAGAGGTAGAGATAGGGACAGAGATAGAGATAGAGATAGAGATAGAGATAGTGATAGAGATAAAGATAGGGAATGAGATAAAGATAGTGATAGAGATAGCGATAGAGATAAAGATAGAGATAATGTTAGAGGTACAGATAGGGACAGAGATAGAGATAGGGATAGAGATAGAGATAAGGATAGAGATAGAGATAGGGATAGAGATAGAGATAAAGATAGAGATAGAGATAGAGGTAGAGATAGGGATAGGGGTAGAGGTAGAGATAGGGATAGCGATAAAGAGATAGATAGAGAAATAGATAGTGATAGAGATAGAGATGGGGATAGAGATAGGGATAGAGATAGAGATCGGGATAGAGATAGATATAGAGATAGAAATAGAGATAGAGATAGATATAGTGACAGAGATAAAGATAGGGATAGAGATAGAGATATAGAAGAATAGTGATGGAGATAAAGATAGGGATAGACGTCGAGTTAGAGATAGTGATAGAGAGAGAGGGAGAGATAGTGATAGGGATAGAGATAAGCTTAGAGGTAGAGATAGAGATAGAGATAAGAATAGAGATAGAGATAGGGATAGATAAAGATAGAGATAGAGATAGAGATAGAAAAATAAATAATGATAGAGATAGGGATAGAGATAGATAGAGATAGAGATAGAGATAGAGATAGCGATAGAGCTAGAGATAGTGATAGACATGGAGAGAGCGATAGAGATAGAGATAGAGATAGTGCAGGAGATAGCGATAGAGTTAGCGATAGATATATGATAGAGATAGAGATAGAGAAATAGATAGTGATTGAGATCGAGATGGGGATAGAGATGGGGATAGACATTGGGATAGAGATAGAGATAGAGATAGAATAGGGATAGAGATAAAGATAGGGATAGAGATAGGGTTACAGATAGGGAGAGAGATAGGGAGAGAGATAGAAATAGAGATAGAGATAGGGATAGAGATAAAAATAGGGATAGAGATCGGGATAGGGCTATCGATAGGGATAGAGAGAGAGATTAAGATAGAGATATAGATAGAGATAGGGATAGAGATATTGAGATAGGGATAGAGATAGATAGAGATAGAGACAGCGATAGAGATAGAGATGGTGATAGTGCAGGAGATAGCGATAGAGATAGCGATTGAGATATGGATAAAGATAGAGATATAGATACATAGAGCGATAGAGATAGAGATAGAGATAGAGAATGTGATAGGGATGCAGATCGAGATAGTGATAGAGATAGCGATAAAGATAGAGAATTATATAGATAGACATGGAGAGAGCGATAGAGATAGAGATATACAGATAGAGATACAGGTTGAGATAGAGAAATAGATAGTGATCGAGATAGAGATGGGGATAGAGATAGGGATAGAGATAGGGATAGAGATAGAGATAAGGATAGAGATAGGGATAAAGATAGGAATAGAGATAAATATAGGCATAGAGATAGAGATAGAGATGGAGACAGCGATAGAAATAAGGTTGGAGGAAGAGATAGGGATAGAAATAGAGATAGAGATAGGGATAGAGATAGGGATAGACATAAGGATAGAGATAGGGATAGAGATAGTGATCAGGATCGAGATAGGGATAGAGATAAATATAGAGATAGAGATAGGGATAGAGAGAAAGATAGAGATAGAGAAAGAGATAGAGATATAGATAGAGATAGCGATAGAGATAGGGGTAGGGAAATTGATCGAGATAGAGGTAGAGATAGAGATAGGGAGAGAGATAAGTATAGAGGTAGAGATAGGGATAGAGATAGTGATCAGGATCGAGATAGAGATAGGGATAGAGATAACGATAGAGATAGGGATAGAGATAGTGGTAGAGTTAGAGAGAAAGATAGAGATAGAGATAGAGATAGGTGTGGGGATATAGATAGAGATAAAGATAGGAATAGACATAGGGATAGAGAGAAAGATAGAGATAGAGATAGGGGTAGGGATATAGATAGAGATAGGAATGGAGGTAGAGATTGGGATAGAGATAGAGATAGGAATACAGATTGTGATGGAGATAGAGATAGAGATAGAGATATAGATAGAGATAGAGATAGAGATGAGGGTAGGGATGTTGATAGAGATAGGAATAGAGATAGAGATAGGGATACCAATAGAGATAGAAATACAGATTGTGATAGAGATAGAGATAGAGATAGAGATAGGAATAGAGATAGAGATAGAGATAGAGATAGGGGTAGGGATATAGATAGAGATAGGAATAGAGATAGAGATAGGGATACAGATAGAGATAGAAATATAGATAGAGATAGGGATAGGGATAGAGATAGAGATAGGGATAGAGATAAGGATAGAGATAGGGAGGGATAGAGATAGAGATAGAGCTAGAGATAGAAGTAGTGATAGGGATAGAGATAGCGATAGAGATAGAGATACAGATAAAGATAGAGATAGAGATGGAGGTTGGGATAGAGATAGGGATAGAGATAGAGATAGAGACAGAGATAGGTATACAGATAAAGATAGGAATAGAGAGAGGGATAAAGATAAAGATAGAGATAGAGAAAGAGATAGTGATAGAGATATGATAAGGAAAGAGATAATCATAGGAATGGAGATAGAGATAGAGATAGATATAGGGATAGAGAAAAAGATAGAGATAGAGATAGAGATAGAGCTAGAGATAGGAATAGAGATAGAGATAAGGTTAGAGGTAAAGACAGAGATAGAGATACAGATAGGTACAGAGATAGAGATAAGGATAGAGATAGAGATTTGGTTAGCGATAGAGATAAGGATAGAAATAGAGATAGAGATAAGGTTAGAGGTAGAGACAGGGTTCGAGACAGAGATAGAGATAGAGATAGTGATAGAGACTGAGATATAGATAGAGATAGGGATAGAGATAGAGATTAGGATAGAGATAGGGATAGAGCTAGAGATGGTGATAGAGATAGATATAGTGATATAGAATTTAATCAATATATTGTTCGTGATAGAGATAGAGATACAGATTGAGATAGTGTTAGCAATAGATATTTAAAGATAGGGATAGCGACAGAAATGGCGATAGGGATAGAGGCAGAAATCGAGACACTGATAGAGATAGAGATAGAGATAGTGATAGAGATAGCGATAGAGATAGATAGAGATAGAGATAGGGATAGAGAAAGAGATAGAGATAGAGATAGGGATATAGATAACGATAGGGATAGAGATAGAGATAGGCATATAGATAAAGATAGGGATAAGTATAGAGATAGATAGAGATAGAGATACAGATAGAGATAGAGAAAGAGATAGATAGGGATACAGATAGGGATACAGATAGGGATAAAGATAGGGATAGAGGTAGAGATAGAGATAGGGATAGAGATAGAGATAGAGAGAGGCATAGAGATAAGATCGGGATTGAGATAAGATAGGGATAGAAATAGGGATAGGGCTATCGATAGGGATAGAGCTAGAGATAGGGATAGAGATGGAGATAGGGATTGAGATAGAGATAGAGATAGAGATATGGATAGAGATAAAGATAGGAATGGAGATAGGGATAGGGAGAGAGATAAGGATAGAGATAATGATAGGTATAGAGATAGGGACAGAGATAGGGATAGAGATATAGATACAGATTGCGATAGCGATAGAGATAGAGATAGAGATACAGATAAGATAGAGATAAAGATAGAGAATGAGATAGTCTTAGAGATAGAGGTAGAGATAAAGATGGAGGTTGGGATAGAGATAGGGATAGAGATAGAGATAGAGATAGGGATACAGATAAAGATAGGAATACAGATAGGCATAAAGATAGAGATAGAGTTGAAGATAGAGATAGAGATAGAGATAGTGATAGAGATAGTGATAAGGATAGAGATAGAGATAAGGAAAGAGATAAAGATAGGAATAGAGCTGGAGATAGAGATAGATATAGGGATAGAGATAAAGATAGAGATAGAGATAGAGATAGAGCTAGAGATAGGAATAGAGATAGCGATAGGGATAGGGATAGAGATAGAGATAAGGTTAGAGGTAGAGACAGAGATAGAGATAGGGATAGAGATAGAGATAAGGTTAGAGGTAGAGACAGAGATAGAGATAGGGATAGAGATAGAGATAAGGATACAGATAGAGATACATATAAAGATAGAGATAGAGATAGAGAATTAGATAGTTTTAGAGATAGTGATAGAGATAGAGAATTAGATAATCTTAGAGATAGTGATAGAGATAGAGATAGAGATAGGGATACAGATAAAGATAGGAATAGAGATAGGGTTAAAGATAAAAATAGAGATAGAGAAAGAGATAGTGATAGAGATAGTGATAAGGATAGAGATAGAGTTAAGGAAAGACATAAACATAGGAATGGAAATAGAGATAGAGATAGATATAGGGATAGAGATAAAGATAGAGATAGAGATAGAGCTAGAGATAGGAATAGAGATAGAGATAGGGATAGTGATAGAGATAGAGATAAGTTTAGAGGTAGAGACAGAGATAGAGATAGAGATAGGGATAGAGATAGGGATAGAGATAGGGATAAGGATACAGATAGGGATATAGATAGAGATAAGGATACAGATAGAGATTGGGATAGAGATAGAGATAAGGATAGAGATAGAGATAGAGATAATGTTAGAGGTAGAGACAGGGATAGAGACAGAGATAGAGATAGAGATAGTGATAGAGACAGAGATAGATATAGAGATAGGGATAGAGATAGAGATAAGGATAGAGATACGGATAGAGATAGAGAGAGTGATAGAGATGGAGATAGTGATAGAGATTTTAAACAATATATTGTTTGTGATAGAGATAGAGATACAGATTGAGATAGTGTTAGCGATAGAGATTTAAAGATAGGGATAGCGACAGAAATGGCGATAGAGATAGAGGCAGAAATCGAGACAGTGATAGAGATAGAGATAGAGATAGTGATAGAGATAGCGATACAGGTAGAGATAGTGATAGAGATAGAGATAGTGATAGGGATAGAGATAGGGATAGAGATAAGTATAGAGGTAGAGATAGGGATAGAGATAGTGATAGAGATAGGGGTAGGGATATTGATCGAGATAGAGGTAGAGATAGAGATAAGGAGAGAGATAAGGATTAGAGATAGGGATATGGATAGAGATAGAGATAGAGATAGAGATAGAGATAAGTATAGAGGTAGAGATAGGGATAAAGATAGTGATCATGATCGAGATAGAGATAGGGATAGAGATATCGATAGAGATAGAGATAGAGATAGTGGTAGAGATAGAGAGAAAGAAAGCGATAGAGATAGAGATAGGGGTAGGGATATAGATAGAGATAAAGATAGGAATAGACATAGGGGTAGAGATAGAGATAGAGATAAAGATAGAGATAGAGATACCGGTAGAGATTGAGATAAGGATAGAGATAGAGATAGGGATAGAGACAAAGATAGAGATAGAGATAGAGATGGGGGTAGGGATATAGATAGAGATAGGAATAGAGGTCGAGATTGAGATAGAGATAGCGATAGAAATGCAGATTGTGATGGAGATAGAGACAGAGATAGAGATATAGATAGAGATAGAGATAGAGATGAGGGTAGGGATGTTGATAGAGATAGGAATAGAGATAGAGATAGGGATACCAATAGAGATAGAAATACAGATTGTGATAGAGATAGAGATAGAGATAGAGATAGGAATAGAGATAAAGATAGAGATAGAGATAGAGATAGAGCTAGAGATAGGAATAGAGATAGAGATAGGGATAGGGATAGAGATAGAGATAAGGATAGAGATAGGGATAGAGATAGAGATAAGGATATAGATAGAGATAGGGACAGAGATAAAGATAGAGATAAAGATAGAGATAGGGGTAGAGGTAAGAATAGAGATAGAGATAGGGATAGAGATAAAGATAGAGATAGAGATAGAGATAGAGCTAGAGATAGGAATAGAGATAGAGATAGGGATAGAGATAGAGATAGAGATAAGGTTAGAGGTAGAGACAGAGATAGAGATACAGATAGAGATAGAGATAGAGATAGTGATAGAGACAGAAATAGAGATAGAGATAGGGATAGAGATAGCGATAGAGATAGAAATAGGGATAGAGATAAGGTTTGAGGTCGAGATAGGGATAGAGATAGTGATAGAGATAGAGATAGATATAGAGATAGGGATAGAGATAGAGACAGAGGGAGAGATAGTGATAGGGATAGAGATAAAATAGGGATACAGATAGGGCTATCGATAGGGATAGAGATAAGGATAGAGATAGAGATAGGGATAGAGATAGAGATAGAGATAGAGATAGAGATAGAGATAGGGATAGAGATATAGACAGAGGTAGAGCAGCGATCGGGATAGAGATAAAATAGGGATAGAGATAGGGCTATCGATAGGGATAGAGATGAGGATAGAGATAGAGATAGGGATGGAGATAGGGATAGAGATAGACATAGAGATAGAAATTGAGATAGGGATAGAGATAAGGATAGACATCGGGATAGAGATAGAGATCGGGATAGAAATATTGATGGGGATAGAGATACAGATAGAGATAGGGATAGGGATAGGGATAGAAATAAGGATAGATATAGAGATAGGGATGAAGATAGAAATAGTGATAGGGATAGAGATAGAGATATGGATAGAGATAGCGGTAGAAATAAAAATAGGGATAGGGATAGAGTTAGAGATAGTGTTAGGGATATGGATAGAGATAAGGATAGGGATATAGATAAGGATAGAGATTGCGATAGCGATAGAGATAGAGATACAGATACAGATAAAGATAGAGATAGAGATAGAGAATTAGGTAGTCTTAGAGATAGTGATAGAGATGGAGATTGGGATAGAGAAAGGGATAGAGATAGAGATAGGGATACAGATAAAGATAGGAATAGAGATATGGATAAAGATAAAGATAGAGATAGAGTTAGTGATAGAGATAGTGATAAGGATAGAGATAGAGATAAGGAAAGAGATAAACATAGGAATAGAGATCGAGATAGAGATAGATATAGAGATAGAGATAAAGATAGAGATAGAGATAGTGATAGAGATAGAGATAGAGATAGATCTAGAGATACTAATAGAGATAGCGATAGGGATAGGGATAGAGATAGAGGTAAGGTTAGAGGTAGAGACAGAGATAGAGATAGGGATAGATGTAGAGATAAGGATACAGATAGAGATACAGACAAAGATAGAGATAGAGATAGAGAATTAGATAGTCTTAGAGATAGTGATAGAGATAGAGATGGAGATTGGGATAGAGATAGGGTTAGAGATATAGATATAGATAGGGATACAGATAAAGATAGGAATAGAGATAGGGATAAAGATAAAGATAGAGATAGAGAAAGAAATAGTGATAGAGATAGTGATAAGGATAAAGATAGAGATAAGGAAAGAGGTAAACATAGGAATGGAGATAGAGATAGCGATAGATATAGGGATAGAGATAAAGATAGAGATAGAGATAGAGATAGAGCTAGAGATAGGAATTGAGATAGAGATAGGGATAGTGATAGAGATAGAGATAAATTTAGAGGTAGACACAGAGATAGAGACAGAGATAGAGATAGAGATAGTGATAGAGACATAGAGATAGAGATAGGGATAGAGATAGGAATAAGGATACAGATAGGGATATAGATAGAGATAATGATAGAGATAGAGATAGAGATAAGGTTCAAGGTAGAGACAGGGATACAGACAGAGATAGAGATAGAGATAGTGATAGAGACATAGAGATAGAGATAGGGATAGAGATAGAGATAAGGGTAGAGATACGGATAGAGATAGAGACAGAGATAGATATAGAGATAGGGATAGAGATATGGATAAGGATACAGATAGGGATATAGATAGAGATAAGGATAGAGATAGAGATTGGGATAGAGATAGAGATAAGGATAGAGATAGAGATAGAGATAAGGTTAGAGTAGAGACAGGGATAGAGAAAGAGATAGAGATAGAGATAGTGATAGAGACAGAGATAGAGATAGAGATAGGGATAGAGATAGAGATAAGGATAAAGATAGGGATAGAGATAGAGATAGTGATAGAGATAGAGATAGTGACAGAGATTTTAAACAATATATTGTTCGTGATAGAGATAGAGATACAGATTGAGATAGTGTTAGCGATAGAGATTTAAAGATAGGGATAGCGACAGAAAAGGTGATCGAGATAGAGGCAGAAATCGAGACAGTGATAGAGATAGAGATAGAGATAGTGATAGAGATAGCGATAGAGATAGAGATAGTGATAGAGATGGAGATAGAATAGAGATAGTGATAGAGATCGTGATATGGATAGAGCTAGAAATATAGATAGAGATAGGGATAGAGATAGAGATAGAGATAGATAGAGATAGAGATAGAGATAGGGATAGAGAAAGAGATAGAGATAGAGATAGGGATACAGATAAAGATCGGGATAGGAATCGAGATAGGGATTAGATAAAGATAGGGATAGAGATAGGGATAGAGAAAGAGATAGAGATACGGGTATAGATAGGGATATCTATAGGAAGAGAGGTAGAGATAGAGATAGGGATAGAGATAGGATAGGGCTATCGATAGGGATAGAGTTAGAGATAGGGATAGAGATAGAGATCGGGATTGAGATGGAGATAGAGATAGAGATAGGGATAGAGATAAAGATAGGAATAGAGATAGGGATAGTGATAGAGATAAAGATAGGAATTGTGATAGGGATTGGGAGAGAGATAAGGATAGAGATAGTGATAGGGATAGAGATAGTGATAGAGATAGGGCTATCGATAGGGATAGAGATAGAAATAGGGCTAGAGATAGAGATAGGGATAGAGATACAGATATGAATAGAGATAGGGATATGAATATAGATAAAGATACAAATAGAGATAGGGATAGGGAGGGAGATAAGGATAGAGATTGAGATAGGTAGAGATAGGGACAGAGATAGGGATAGAAATATAGATACAGATTATGACAGCGATAGAGATAGAGATAGAGATACAGATAAAGATAGAGATAGAGATAGAGAATTAGATAGTGATAGAGATAGAGATAGAGATAGAGATAGGGATAGAGATAGAGATTGGGATAGTAATATAGATAAGGATAGAGATAATGGATAGAGATAGGGACAGAGATAGTGATAGAGCTAGAAATATGGATAGTTATAGGGATTGGGATAGAGATAGAGATAGGGATAGATAGAGATAGAGATAGAGATAGAGATACGGATAGAGAATGTGATAGGGATAGAGACAGAGATAGGGATAGAGAATATGACAGGGATAGAGATAGGAATAGAGGTAGACATAGGGATAGAGATAGAGATAGCGATAGAGAAAGCGATAGGGATAGAGATTGATAGGGATACATATGGAGAGATAGAGAAACTGAAAGAGATATAGATAGGGATAGGGATAAAGATAGAGATAGAGATAGGGATAGAGATAAAGATAGAGATTGCGATAGCAATAGCGATAGAGATATACAGATAGAGATAGAGATAGAGATAGAGAAATAGATAGTGATAGATATAGAGATAGGGATAGGGATAGAGATAGAGATAGGGATAGAGATAGGGATACGGATAAAGATAAAGATAGAGACAGAGTTATAGGCAGAGGAAGAGGTAGAGGTAGAGTTGGAGATAGGGATTGAGATAGTAATCGATATATTGTTAAAGATAGAGATGGAGATAGAGATAGAGATGGAGATAGAGATAGAGATAGGGATACAGATAAAGGTAGGAATAGAGATAGGGATAAAGATAGAGATAAGGATAGAGATAGACATAGGGATAGAGATAAAGATAGTGATAAAGATAGAGATAGGGGTAGAGGTAAGAATAGAGATAGAGACAGGGATAGAGATAAAGATAGAGATAGAGATAGAGATAGAGCTAGAGATAGGAATAGAGATAGAGATAGGGATAGGGATAGAGATAGAGATAAGGATAGAGACAGGGATAGAGATAAAGATAGAGATAGAGATAGAGATAGAGCTAGAGATAGGAATAGAGATAGAGATAGGGATAGGGATAGAGATAGAGATAAGGATAGAGATAGGGATAGAGATAGTGATAAGGATAGAGATAGAGATAGGGACAGAGTTAAAGATAGAGGTAAAGATAGAGATAGGGGTAGAGGTAAGAATAGAGATAGAGATAGGGATAGAGATGAAGATAGAGATAGAGATAGAGATAGAGGTAGAGATAGGAATAGAGATAGAGATAAGGATAGGGATAGAGATAAGGTTAGAGGTAGAGACAGAGATAGAGAAAGAGATAGGGATAGAGATAGGGATAAGGATACAGATCGGGATATAGATAGAGATAAGGATAGAGATAGAGATTGGGATAGAGATAGAGATAGAGATAAGGTTCGAGGTAGAGACAGGGATAGAGACAGAGAAAGAGATAGAGATAGTGATAGAGACAGAGATAGAGATAGAGATAGGGATAGAGATAGAGATAAGGATAGAGATATGGATAGAGATAGAGGTAGAGATAGAGATAGTGATAGAGATTTTAAACAATACATTGTTCGTGATAGAGATAACGATACAGATTGAGATAGTGTTAGCGATAGAGATTTAATGATAGGGATAGCGACAGAAATGGCGATAGAGATCGAGGCAGAAATCGAGACAGTGATAGAGATCGAGATAGAGATAATGATAGAGATAGCGATAGAGATAGCGATAGAGATAGAGATAGTGATAGAGATGGAGATAGAATAGAGATAGCGATAGAGATCGTGATATGGATAGAGCTAGAAATATAGATAGAGATAGGGATACAGATAGAGATAGAGATAGATAGAGATAGAGATAGGGATAGAGAAAGAGATAGAGATCGAGATCGGGATATAGCTAAAGATAGGGATAGAGATCGAGATAGGGATTAGATAAAGATAGGGATAGAGATTGGGATAGAGAAAGAGATAGAGATAGGGATACAGATAGGGATAAAGATAGGAAGAGAGGTAGAGATAGAGATAGGGATAGAGATAGAGATCGAGATAGCGATAGAGATAAGATAGTGATTGAGATAAGATTGCGATAGAGGTAGGATTGGGCTATCGATAGGGATAGAGATAGAGATAGGGATAGAGATAGAGATAGAGATAGAGATAGGGATAGAGATAAAGATAGGAAGAGAGATAGGGATAGTGATAGAGATAAAGATAGGAATAGTGATAGGGATTGGGAGAGAGATAAGGACAGAGATAGAGATAAAGATAGAGATAGAGATAGTGATAGCGATAGATATTGGGATAGAGATAGGGATAGAGATAGAGATGGGATAGAGAAAGGGATAGAGATAGAAATGGGATAGAGATAGGGATAGAGATAGAGCTATCGATAGGGATAGAGATAGAGATAAGGCGAGAGAAAGAGATAAAGATATGAATAGAGATAGGGATATGAATAGAGATAAAGATAGCGATAGAGATATGGATAGGGGGAGAGATAAGGATAGAGATTGAGATAGGGTAGAGATAGGGACAGAGATAGGGATAGAGATATAGATACAGATTATGATAGCGATAGAGATAGAGATAGAGATACAGATAAAGATAGAGATAGAGATAGAGAATTAGATACTGATAGAGATAGAGATAGAGTTAGAGATCGGGATAGAGATAGAGATAGAGATAGGGATAGAGATAGAGATAGAGATAGGTATAGGGATAGAGATAGAGATAGTGATAGTAATAGAGATAAGGATAGAGAGAATGGATAGATATAGGGACAGTGATAGGGATAGAGAATGTGATAGGGATAGAGAATGTGATAGGGATAGAGATAGCGATAGAGATAATGATAGAGATAGCGAAAGAGATAGAAATATGGATAGTGATAGGGATTGGGATAGAGATAGAGATAGGGATAGATATAGAGATAGAGATAGAGATAGAGATAGAGATACGGATAGCGAATGTGATAGGGATAGAGACAGAGACAGGGATAGAGAATATGACAGGGATAGAGATAGAGATAGAGATAGCGATAGAGAATGTGATAGAGATAGAGATAGAGATTGAGATAGGGATAGAGGTAGAGATAGGGATAGAGATAGGGATAGAGGTCGATATAGGGATAGAGATAGAGATAGCGATAGAGAAAGCGAGAGGGATTGGGGATAGATAGGGATACATATGGAGAGATAGAGACAGAGAAAGAGATAGCGATTGGGATAGGGATAAAGATAGGGATAGAGATAAAGATATACAGATAGAGATAGAGATAGAGAAAGAGATAGTGATAGATATAGAGATGGGGATCGGGATAGAGTTAGAGATAGGGATAGAGATAGGGATAGGGATAAAGATAGAGATATATACAGAGTTATAGGCAGATGAAGAGGTCGAGGTAGAGTTGGAGATAGAGATTGAGATAGTAATCGATATATTGTTAATGATAGAGATGGAGATAGAGATAGAGATATAGATAGAGATAGAGATAGTGATAGAGATAGAGATAGAGATAGAGATAGAGATAGAGATATAGATTGGGATAGAGGTCGAGATAGGGATAGAGATAGGGATAGGGCTATCGATAGGGATAGAGATAAGGATAGAGATAGAGATAGGGATAGAGATAAAGATAGAGATAGAGATAGAGATAGTGATAGACATGGAGAGAGTTGTAGAGATAGAGATAAAGATTGAGATAGAGAAATAGATAGTGATAGAGATAGAGATGGGGATAGAGATAGAGATAGAGAAATAGATAGTGATAGAGATAGAGATGGGGATAGAGATAGAGATAGAGATAGGGATAGAGATAAAGAGAGAGATAGAGATGGAGATAGGGATAGAGATAAAGATAGGCATAGAGATAGAGATAGAGATGGAGATAGAGATAGGGATGAAATAGCGATAGAGATAAGGTGAGAGGTAGAGATAGGGATAGAGATAGTGATCAGGATCGAGATAGACATAGGGATAGAGATAAAGATCGAGATAAAGATAGAGATAGAGATAGGGATAGAGATAGAGATAAGGATAGAGATTGAGATGGGGTAGAGATATAGATAGAGATAGGAATAGAGATAGAGATAGGGATAGAGATAGGGATTGAGATAGCGATAGGGATAGAGATAGAGATAGAGATAGAGATACAGATAGATATAGGGATAGAGCTAAAGATAGGGATAGAGATAGAGATAGAGATAGTGATAGGGATAGAGATAGAGATAGAGATAGTGACAGAGATAGCGATAGAGAAATATATAGTGATAGAGATGGATATGGGGATAGATCGATAAAGATAGGCATAGAGATAGTGATAGTGACAGAGATAGAGATAGGAATAGAGATAGCATTAGAGATAGAGATAGGGATAGAGCTAAGGTTTGAGGTCGAGTTAGGGATAGAGATAGTGATAGAGATAAGGATTGGGATAGGGATAGGGATCGAGATAAGGATAGAAATAGGGATAGAGATATAGATAGAGATAGAGATATAGATAGAGACAGAGATATAGATAGAGACAGAGATAGATAGAGATAGAGATAGATATACAGATAGAGATAGGGATATAGATAAAGATAGGCATAGCGATAATGATAGAGATAGAGATAGAGATAGGGATAGAGATAGCGATAGAGATAGAGATAGGGATAGAGATAAGGTTTGAGGTAGAGTTAGGGATAGAGATAGTGATAGAGATAAGGATAGGGATAGGGATAGGGATCGAGATAAGGATAGAGATAGGGATAGAGATAGAGATAGTGATAGTGATAGACATGGAGAGAGCGATAGAGATAGAGATATACAGATAGAGATAGAGATAGAGATAGAGATAGAGATAGAGTTAGAGATAGAGACAGAGATAGGGATAGAGATAGAGATAGTGATAGTGATAGACATGGAGAGAGCGATAGAGATAGAGATATACAGATAGAGATAGAGATAGAGAAATATATAGTGATAGAGATAGAGATGGGGATAGATAGGGATAGAGATAGGGATAGAGATAAGGATAGAGATAGGGATAGAGATAGAGATACAGATAGAGATAGAAATAGAGATAGAAATAGAGATTGAGATAGTGATAGAGATAGAGATAGAGATAGTGATAGACATGGAGAGAGCGATAGAGATAGAGATAGAGATAGTGCAGGAGATAGCGAAAGGAATAGCGATAGAGATATGGATAGAGATGGAGATATAGATAGAGATTGCGATAGCGATAGAGACAGAGATAAGTATAGAGATAGAGATAGAGATTTGGATGGAGATAGGGTTAGAGATAGAGATAGAGATAGAGATAGAGATAGAGATAGGGATAGAGACAGAGATAGAGATAGAGATAGGGATAGAGATAGAGATAGAGATAGAGATAATGATAGAGATAGAGATAGTGATAGAGATTTTAAACAATATATTGTTCGTGATAGAGATAGAGATACAGATTGAGATAGTGTTAGCGATAGAGATTTAAAGATTGGGATAGCGACAGAAAAGGTGATAGAGATAGAGGCAGAAATCGAGACAGTGATAGAGATAGAGATAGAGATTGTGATAGAGATAGCGATAGAGATAGAGATAGTGATAAAGATGGAGATAGAATAGAGATAGTGATAGAGATCATGATATGGATAGAGCTAGAAATATAGATAGAGATAGGGATAGAGATAGAGATAGAGATAGAGATCGATAGAGATAGAGATAGGGATAGAGAAAGAGATAGAGATAGAGATAGGGATATAGTTAAAGATAGGGATAGAGATCGAGATACGGATTAGATAAAGATAGGGATAGAGATAGGGATAGAGAAAGAGATAGAGATAGAGACAGAGATAGGGATAGAGATAGATAGAGATAGAGATAGGGATAGAGAATGTGATTGTGATAGAAAATGTGATAGAGATGGCGATACTGATAGAGAAAGAGATGGAGAGATAGAGATGGAGATGGAGATGGAGATAGAGATTGCGATAGCAATAGAGATAGAGACAGGGATAGAGATAGAGAGAGAGATAGTGATAGAGATAGAGATTTTAATCAGTATATTGTTCGTGATAGAGATAGAGATACAGATTGAGATAGTGTTAGCGATAGAGATTTAAAGATAGAGATAGCGACAGAAATGACGATAGAGATAGAGATAGAAATCAAGACAGTGATAGAGATAGAGATAGTGATAGAGATAGCGATAGAGATGGAGATAAAGATAGTGATGGGGATAGAGATATAGATAGAGATAGCGATAGAGATAGAGATAAAGTGAGAGATAGAGATAGGAATAGAGATAGGGATAGAGATAGAGATGGAGATAGAAATCGGGATAGATATAAGGATAGAGATAGCGATAGAGATAAGTTTAGAGGTAGATATAGGGATAGAGATAGAGATAGAGATAGATATAGAGATAGAGAGAAATATAGGAATAGAGATAGAGATAGAGATAGAGATAGAGATAGGGATAGAGATAGTGATAGAAATAAAGATAGGGATAGAGACAGAGATAGGGATAGAGATAAGGATAGAGATAGGGATAGAGATAGAGATAGGGATAGAAATAAAGATAGGGATAGAGATAGGGATAGGGATAGAGATAGGGATAGGGATAGAGATAGAGATAGAGATAGGGATAGATAAAGATAGAGACAGAGATAGAGATAGAGATAGGGATAGAAATAAAGATAGGAATAGTGATAGGAATAGAGATAGGGATAGAGATAAGGATCGAGATAGGGATAGAGATAGAGATAGGGATAGTGAATGAGATAGAGATAGAAAATGCGATAGAGATGGAGATACTGATAGAGAAAGAGATGGAGAGATAGAGATGAAGTTGGAGAAGGAGATAGAGATAGCGACAGCAATAGAGATAGAGGCAGTGATAGAGATAGAGATAGAGATAGAGATAGAGATAGTGATAGAGATAGAGATTTTAATCAGTATATTGTTCGTGATAGAGATAGAGATACAGATTGAGATAGTGTTAGCGATAGAGATTTAAAGATAGAGATAGCGACAGAAATGACGATAGAGATAGAGATAGAAATCAAGACAGTGATAGAGATAGAGGTAGAGATAGTGATAGAGATAGCGATAGAGATGGAGATAAAGATAGCGATAGTGATAGAGATAAAGAGAGGGATAGAGATAGGAATAGAGATAGGGATAGAGATAGGGATAGAGACAGAGATAGAGATAGAGATAATGATAGGGATAGAGATAAAGACAGGAATAGAAATAGAGATAGAGATAGAGATAGAGATAGGGATATGGATCGAGATAGAGAAAAGGATAGAGATAGAGATAGGGAAAGAAATAAAGATCGGAATAGTGATAGGAATAGAGATAGGGATAGAAATAGGGATAGAGATAGAGATAGAGATAGAGACAGAGATGGGATAGAGATAGATAGAGATAGAGATAGGGATAGAGATAGATAGAGATAGAGATAGGGATAGAGAATGTGATAGAGATAGAAAATGCGATAGAGATGGAGATACTGATAGAGAAAGAGATGGAGAGATAGAGATGAAGTTGGAGATGGAGATAGAGATAGCGACAGCAATAGTGATAGAGGCAGTGATAGAGATAGAGATAGAGATAGAGATAGTGATAGAGATAGAGATTTTAATCAGTATATTGTTCGTGATAGAGATAGAGATACAGATTGAGATAGTGTTAGCGATAGAGATTTAAAGATAGAGATAGCGACAGAAATGACGATAGAGATAGAGATAGAAATCAAGACAGTGATAGAGATAGAGGTAGAGATAGTGATAGAGATAGCGATAGAGATGGAGATAAAGATAGCGATAGTGATAGAGATAAAGAGAGGGATAGAGATAGGAATAGAGATAGGGATAGAGATAGGGATAGAGACAGAGATAGAGATAGAGATAATGATAGGGATAGAGATAAAGACAGGAATAGAAATAGAGATAGAGATAGAGATAGAGATAGGGATATGGATCGAGATAGTGAAAAGGATAGAGATAGAGATAGGGAAAGAAATAAAGATCGGAATAGTGATAGGAATAGAGATAGGGATAGAAATAGGGATAGAGATAGAGATAGAGATAGAGACAGAGATGGGATAGAGATAGATAGAGATAGAGATAGGGATAGAGATAGATAGAGATAGAGATAGGGATAGAGAATGTGATAGAGATAGAAAATGTGATAGAGATGGCGATACTGATAGAGAGATAGAGATGGAGATGGAGATGGAGATAGAGATAGCGATAGCAATAGAGATAGAGACAGGGATAGAGATAGAGAGAGAGATAGATAGAGATAGAGATTTTAATCAGTATATTGTTCGTGATAGAGATAGAGATACAGATTGAGATAGTGTTAGCGATAGAGATTTAAAGATAGAGATAGCAACAGAAATGACGATAGAGATAGAGATAGAAATCAAGACAGTGATAGAGATAGAGGTAGAGATAGTGATAGAGATAGTGATAGAGATGGAGATAAAGAGAGAGATAGAGATAGGAATAGAGATAGGGATAGAGATACAGATGGAGATAGAGATCGGGATAGAGATAAGGATAGAGATAACGATAGAGATAAGGTTAGAGGTAGATATAGGGATAGAGATAAATATAGGAATAGGGATAGAGATAGAGATAGAGATAGGGATAGAGATAGTGATAGAAATAAAGATCGGGATAGAGACAGAGATATACAAATAGAGATAGAGATAGAGTTAGAGATCCGGATGGAGATAGGGATAGAGATAGAGATAGAGATAGATAGAGGGAGAGATAGAGATAAGGATAGAGAATGTGATAGAGTTAGAAAATGTGATAGAGAGGGCGATACTGATAGAGAAAGAGATGGAGAGATAGTGATGAAGTTGGAGATGGAGATAGAGATAGCGACAGCAATAGAGATAGAGGCAGTGATAGAGATAGAGATAGTGATAGAGATAGAGATTTTAATCAGTATATTGTTCGTGATAGAGATAGAGATACAGAGTGAGATAGTGTTAGCGATAGAGATTTAAATATAGGGATAGCGACAGAAATGACCATAGAGATAGAGATAGAAATCAAGACAGTGATAGAGATAGAGATAGAGATCGTGATAGAGATAGCGATAGAGATGGAGATAAAGATAGCGATAGAGATAGAGATAAAGAGAGGGATATAGATAGGAATAGAGATAGGGATAGAGATAGAGATGGAGATAGAGATCGGGGTAGAGATAAGGATAGAGATAGCGATAGAGATAAGGTTCGAGGTAGATATAGGGATAGAGATAGAGATAGAGATAGATCGAGATAGAGATAGCGATAGAGATAGAGATAGGGATAGAGATAGAGATAGGGATAGAGATAAATATTGGAATAGAGATAGAGATAGAGATAGAGATAGTGATAGAAATAAAGATAGGGATAGAGACAGAGATATACAAATAGAGATAGGGATGGAGATAGAGATAAGCATAGAGATAGAGTTAGAGATCGGGATGGAGATAGGGATAGAGATAGAGATAGAGATAGATAGAGGGAGAGATAGAGATAGGGATAGAGATAAGGACAGAGATAGGGATAGAGATAGAGATAGGGATAGAAATAAAGATAGGGATAGAGATAGGGATATGGATAGGGATAGGGATAGGGATAGAGATAGGGATAGAGATAGAGATAGGGATAGATAAAGATAGAGACAGAGATAGAGATAGAGATAGGGATAGAAATAAAGATAGGAATAGTGATAGGAATAGAGATAGGGATAGAGATAAGGATAGAGATAGGGATAGAGATAGAGATAGGGATAGAGATAGGGATAGAGATATAGATAGGGATAGAGAATGTGATAGAGATAGAAAATGTGATAGAGATGGAGATGCTGATAGAGAAAGAGATGGAGAGATAGAGATGAAGATGGAGATGAGATAGAGATAGCGACAGCAATAGAGATAGAGGCAGTGATAGAGATAGAGATAGAGATAGAGATAGTGATAGATACAGAGATTTTAATCAGTATATTGTTCCTGATAGAGATAGAGATACAGAGTGAGATAGTGTTAGCGATAGAGATTTAAAGATAGAGATAGCAACAGAAATGACGATAGAGATAGAGATAGAAATCAAGACAGTGATAGAGATAGAGATAGATTTCGTGATAGAGATAGCGATAGAGATGGAGATAAAGATAGCGATAGAGATAGAGATAAAGAGAGGGATAGAGATAGGAATAGAGATAGGAATAGAGATAGAGATGGAGATAGAGATCGGGAGAGAGATAAGGATAGAGATAGCGAAAAAGATAAGATTAGAGGTAGAGATAGGGATAGAGATTAAGATAGAGATAGATATAGAGATAGAGATAGATCGAGATAGAGATAGGGATAGAGATAGAGATAGGGATAGAGAAAGTGATAGAGATAGGGTTAGAGATAGATAGAGATAGAGATTGCGATAGAGATAGAGATAGTGATAGACATGGAGAGAGCGATAGAGATAGAGATTGAGATAGTGCAGGAAATAGCGATAGAGATAGCGATAGGTGACAGAGATTGAGATAGAGATAGGGATGGAGATAGAGCTAAAGATAGGGATAGAGATAGGGATAGAGATGAAGATAGAGATAGAGATAAGGATAGAGATAAGGATAGAGATAGAGATAGAGATAGAGATAGGGATAGGGATAGAGATAGGGATAGAGATAGAGATATAGATAGAGATAGAGATAGGGATGGAGATAGGGATAGGGATAGAGATAGAGATAGAGATAGATAGAGGTAGAGATAGAGATAGGGATAGAGATAAGGATAGAGATATGGATAGAGATAGAGATAGGGATACAGATAAAGATAGGAATAGAGACAGGGATAAAGATAGAGATAGAGATAGAGATAGAGATAGTGATAGAGATAGTGATAAGGATAAAGATAGAGATAAGGAAAGAGGTAAACATCGGAATAGAGATAGAGATAGAGCTAGAGATAGGAACAGAGGTAGGGATAGGGATAGGGATAGAGAAAAAGATAAGGTTAGAGGTAGAGACAGCGATAGAGATAGAGATAAGAATAGAGATAGGGATAGGGATAGAGATAAGTATAGAGATAGAAATTTGGATAGAGACAGAGATAAGGATAGAGATAGATATAGAGATAAGGTTAGAGGTAGAGAAAGGGATAGAGATAGAGATAGAGATAGAGATAGAGATAGGGATAGAGATAGAGATAAGGGTAGAGATAGCGATAGAGATAGAGATAGTAATAGAGATAGAGCTGGGGATAGGGATACGGATAGGGATAGGGATAGGGTTAGAAATAAGGATAGAGATAGAGATAGAGATAGAGATACAGATAAAGATAGAAATAAAGATAGAGATAGAGATAGAGATAGTGATAGAGATAGTGATAAAGATAGAGATAGAGATAACGAAAGAGATAAACATACGAATATAGAGATAGAGATAGATATAGGGATATTGATAAAGATAGAGATAAAGATAGAGATAGAGCTCGAGATAGGAATAGAGATAGAGATAGGGATATGGATAGGGATAGAGATAGAGATAAGGTTAGAGGTAGAGACCGAAATAGAGATAGAGATAGAGATACGGATAGAGATAGAGATAAGGATAGACATAGGGATAGAGATAAAGATAGGATAGAGATAGAGATTTGGATAGAGATAGAGATAAGGATAGAGATAGAGATAGAGATAAGGTTAGATGTAGAGACAGGGATAGAGATAGAGATAGAGATAGAGATAGTGATAGAGACAGAGATAGAGAAAGAGATAGAGATAGAGATAGAGATAAGGATAGATATATGGATAGAGATAGAGATAGTGATAGAGATAGTGATAGAGATTTTAAACAATATATTGTTCGTGATAGAGATAGAGATACAGATTGAGATAGTGTTAGCGATAGAGTTTTAGAGATAGGGATAGCGACAGAAATGGTGATAGAGATAGAGACAGAAATCGAGACAGTGACAGAGATAGAGATAGAGATAGTGATAGAGATAGCGATAGAGATAGCGAGACAGATAGAGATAGTGATAGCGAGAGAGATAGAGATAGTGATAGAGATGGAGATAGAATAGAAATAGCGATAGAGATCATGATATGGATAGAGCTAGAGATATAGATAGAGATAGGGATAGAGATAGAGATAGAGATAGAGATAGATAGGGATAGAGATAGAGATAGAGATAGTGATAGAGAGAGAGATAGTGATGGAGATAGAGATAGGAATAGAGATAGGGCTCTCGATATGGATATAGATAGAGATAGGGCTCGAGATAGAGATAGGGATAGATATAAAGATATGAATAGAGATAGGGATATGAATAGAGTTAAATATAGGAATAGAGATAGGGATAGGGAAAGAGATAAGGATAGAGATAGAGATAGGGTAGAGATAGGGACAGAGATAGGGATAGAGATATAGATACAGATTATGATAGCGATAGAGATAGAGATAGAGATACAGATAAAGATAGAGATAGAGATAGTGAATTAGGTAGTGATAGAGATAGAGATAGAGATAGAGATAGGGATAGAGATAGAGATACAGATAGATATAGGGATATAGATAAGCACAGAGATAGGGATATAGATCGGATTAGAAATAGGTATAGAGATAAAGATAGGTATAGAGATGGGGATAGAGATAGGGATAGTGATAGAGGTAAGGATAGAGATAATGGATAGAGATAGGGACAGAGATAGGGATAGAGAATGTGATAGGGATAGAGATAGCGATAGAGATAATGATAGAGATAGCGAAAGAGATTGAAATATGGGTAGTCATAGGGATTGGGATAGAGATAGATATAGTGATAGCGATCGAGATAGAGATAGAGATAGAGTTACGGATAGAGAACGTGACAAGGATAGAGACATAGATAGGGATAGAGAATATGACAGGGATAGAGATAGAGATAGGGATAGAGAATGTGATAGAGATAGAGATAGAGATTGAGATCGGGATAGAGGTAGAGATAAGGATAGAGATAGAGATAGAGATAGAGATGGTGATAGAGAAAGCGATAGGGATAGAGATAGATAGGGATACATATGGAGAGATATAGAGATAGGGATAGAGATAGGGATAGGGATAGAGATAGAGATTGAAACAGAGTTACAGGCAGAGGAAGAGGTAGAGGTAGAGTGGAGATAGAGATTGAGATAGTAATCGATATATTGTTAATGATAGAGATGGAGATAGAGATAGAGAAAGTGATAGAGATTTTAATCAATATATTGTTTGTGATAGAGATAGAGATACAGATTGAGATAGTGTTAGCGATAGAGATTTAAAGATAGGGATAGCGACAGAAATGGCGATAGAGATAGAGTCAGAAATCGAGACAGTGATAGAGATAGAGATAGAGATAGAGAGACAGTGATAGAGATAGAGATAGAGATGGAGATAGAGATAGAGATAGAGATAGGGATAGAGATAGTGATTGGGAAAGAGATAGGGATTGAGATAGAGATGGGATAGAGATAGCTATAGAGATAGAGATGGGATAGAGAATGTGATAGAGATAGAGATTGAGATAGGGATAGAGGTAGAGATAGGGATAGAGATAGATATAGAGATAGAGATAGAGATTGGATAGAGATAGGTGGAGATAGAGATAGGTATAGAGATAGAGAAAGAGATAGAGAAAGGGATAGAGATAGAGATAGGGATAGAGAATGTGATAGAGATAGAGATAGAGATTGAGATAGGGATAGAGGTAGAGATAGGGATAGAGATAGGGATAGAGGTCGAGATAGGGATAGAGATAGAGATACCGATAGAGAAAGCGATAGGGATAGGGGATAGATAGGGATACATATGGAGAGGTAGAGATAGAGAAAGAGGTAGAAATAGGGATAGGGATAAAGATAGGGATAGAGATGGGGATAGAGATATAGATAGAGATTGCGATAGCAATAGAGATAGAGATATACAGATAGATATAGAAATAAAGTTAGAGAAATAGACAGTGATAGATATAGAGATAGGGATAGGAATAGAGAAAGAGATAAGGATAGAGATAGGGATAGGGATAAAGATAGAGATTAAGACAGATTTATAGGCAGAGGAAGAGGTAGAGGTAGAGTGGAGATAGAGATTGAGATAGTAATCGATATATTGTTAATGATAGAGATGGAGATAGAGTTAGAGATAGAGATAGAGATTTTAATCAATATATTGTTCGTGATAGAGATAGAGATACAGATTGAGATAGTGTTAGCGATAGAGATTTAAAGATAGGGATAGCGACAGAAAGGCGATAGAGCTAGAGACAGAAATCGAGACAGTGATAGATATAGAGATAGAGATAGAGATAGAGAAAGTGATAGAGATTTTAATCAATATATTGTTCGTGATAGAGATAGAGATACAGATTGAGATAGTGTTAGCGATAGAGATTTAAAGATAGGGATAGCGACAGAAATGGCGATAGATATAGAGACAGAAATCGAGACAGTGATACAGATAGAGATAGAGATAGAGAGACAGTCATACAGATAGAGATTGAGATAGAGATAGAGATAGTGATAGGGATAGAGATAGTGATTGGGATAGAGATAGGGATAGAGATAGAGATGGGATAGAGATAGCTATAGAGATAGAGCTGGGATAGAGATCGGGAAAGAGTTGGGATAGAGATAGATATAGAGATAGAGGTAGAGATTGGATAGAGATAGGAAGAGATAGAGATAGGTATAGAGATAGAGAAAGAGATAGAGAAATGGATAGAGATAGAGATAGGGATAGACAATGTGATAGAGATAGAGATAGGGATAGAGGTCGAGATAGGGATAGAGATCGAGATACCGATGGAGAAAGCGATAGGGATAGGGGATAGATCGGGATACATATGGAGAGATAGAGATAGAGAAAGAGATAAAGATAGGGATAGGGATAAAGATAGGGATAGAGATAGGGATAGAGATATAGTTAGAGATTGCGATAGCAATAGAGATAGAGATATACAGATAGATATAGAGATAGAGAAATAGACAGTGATAGATATAGAGATAGAGATAGGGATAGAGATAGAGATAGGGATAGAGATAGGGATAGGGATAAAGATAGAGATAAAGACAGATTTAAAGGCAGAGGAAGAAGTCGAGGTCGAGGTAGAGTTGGAGATAGAGATTGAGATAGTAATCGATATATTGTTAATGATCGAGATGGGTAGAGATAGAGATATAGATAGAGATAGCGATAGAGTTAGAGATAGAGATAGAGATCGAGATCGTAATAGGGATAGGGAAAGAGATAGGGATAGAGATAGCTATAGAGATAGGGAAGGGATAGAGATAGGGATAGAGATATTGATAAAGATAGAGATAGAGATAGAGATAGAGATAGTGGTAGAGGTAGAGATAGGGATAGAGAATGTGGTATGGATAGAGAATGTGATAGAGATAGAGAATGTGATAGCGATAGAGAATGTGACAGAGATAGAGATAGAGATAGAGATAGAGATAGAGATAGAGATAGCGATAGCGATCGGGATAGAGATAGAGATAGAGGTAGAGATAGAGACAGAGATATGGCTACAGATGGAGAGATAGAGATGGAGATGGAGATGGAGATATAGATAGAGATAGAGATAGAGATAGAGATAGAGATAGAGATAGGGATGGAGATCGCGATAGCAATAGAGATAGCAATAGAAAAATAGACAGTGATAGATATAGAGATAGGGATAGTGATAGAGATAGAGATAGGGATAGAGATAGGGATAGAGATAGAGACAGATTTATAGGCAGAGTGGAGATAGAGATTGAGATAGTAATCGATATATTGTTAATGATAGAGATGGAGATCGAGTTAGAGATAGAGATAGAGATTTTAATCAATATATTGTTCGTGATAGAGATAGAGATACAGATTGAGATAGTGTTAGCGATAGAGATTTAAGGATAGGGATAGCGACAGAAATGGCGATAGAGATAGATACAGAAATCGAGACAGTGATAGAGATAGTGATAGAGATAGAGAGACAGTGTTACACATAGAGATAGAGACAGAGATAGAGATAGAGATAGGGATAGAGATAGTGATTGGGTTAGAGATAGGGATAGAGATAGAGATGGGATAGAGATAGCTATAGAGATAGAGATGGGATAGAGATAGGGAAAGAGATAGGGATAGAGATAGATATAGAGATAGAGGTAGAGATTGGATAGAGATAGGTAGATATAGAGATAGGAATAGAGATAGAGAAAGAGATAGAGATTGGTATAGAGAGAGAGAAAGAGATAGAGAAATGGATAGAGATAGAGATAGGGATAGAGAATGTGATAGAGATAGAGATAGGGATAGAGAATGTGATAGAGATAGAGATAGGGATAGAGGTCGCGATAGGGATAGAGATAGAGCTACCGATAGCGAAAGCGATAGGGATAGGGGATAGATCGGGATACATATTGAGAGATAGAGATAGAGAAAGAGATAAAGATAGGGATAGGGATAAAGATAGGGATAGAGATAGGGATAGAGATATAGATAGAGATTGCGATAGCAATAGAGATAGAGATATACAGATAGAGATAGAGAAGGAGAAATAGACAGTGATAGATGTAGAGATAGAGATAGGGATAGAGATAGAGATAGGGATAGGGATAGAGATAGAGATTGAAACAGAGTTATAGGCAGAGGAAGAGGTAGAGGTAGAGTGGAGATAGAGATTGAGATAGTAATCGATATATTGTTAATGATAGAGATGGAGATAGAGATAGAGAAAGTGATAGAGATTTTAATCAATATATTGTTTGTGATAGAGAGAGAGATACAGATTGAGATAGTGTTAGCGATAGAGATTTAAAGATAGGGATAGCGGCAGAAATGGCGATAGAGATAGAGTCAGAAATCGAGACAGTGATAGAGATAGAGATAGAGATAGAGAGACAGTGATAGAGATAGAGATAGAGATGGAGATAGAGATAGAGATAGAGATAGGGATAGAGATAGTGATTGGGAAAGAGATAGGGATTGAGATAGAGATGGGATAGAGATAGCTATAGAGATAGAGATGGGATAGAGAATGTGATAGAGATAGAGATAGAGATTGAGATAGGGATAGATGTAGAGATAGGGATAGAGATAAATATAGAGATAGAGATAGAGATTGGATAGAGATAGGTGGAGATAGAGATAGGTATAGAGATAAAGAGATAGAGAAAGGGATAGAGATAGAGATAGGGATAGAGAATGTGATAGAGATAGAGATAGAGATTGAGATAGGGATAGAGGTAGAGATAGGGATAGAGATAGGGATAGAGGTCGAGATAGGGATAGAGATAGAGATACCGATAGAGAAAGCGATAGGGATAGGGGATAGATAGGGATACATATGGAGAGGTAGAGATAGAGAAAGAGGTAGAAATAGGGATAGGGATAAAGATAGGGATAGAGATGGGGATAGAGATATAGATAGAGATTGCGATAGCAATAGAGATAGAGGTATACAGATAGATATAGAAATAAAGTTAGAGAAATAGACAGTGATAGATATAGAGATAGGGATAGGAATAGAGAAAGAGATAAGGATAGAGATAGGGATAGGGATAAAGATAGAGATTGAGACAGATTTATAGGCAGAGGAAGAGGTAGAGGTAGAGTGGAGATAGAGATTGAGATAGTAATCGATATATTGTTAATGATAGAGATGGAGATAGAGTTAGAGATAGAGATAGAGATTTTAATCAATATATTGTTCGTGATAGAGATAGAGATACAGATTGAGATAGTGTTAGCGATAGAGATTTAAAGATAGGGATAGCGACAGAAAGGCGATAGAGCTAGAGACAGAAATCGAGACAGTGATAGATATAGAGATAGAGATAGAGATAGAGAAAGTGATAGAGATTTTAATCAATATATTGTTCGTGATAGAGATAGAGATACAGATTGAGATAGTGTTAGCGATAGAGATTTAAAGATAGGGATAGCGACAGAAATGGCGATAGATATAGAGACAGAAATCGAGACAGTGATACAGATAGAGATAGAGATAGAGAGACAGTGATACAGATAGAGATTGAGATAGAGATAGAGATAGTGATAGGGATAGAGATAGTGATTGGGATAGAGATAGGGATAGAGATAGAGATGGGATAGAGATAGCTATAGAGATAGAGCTGGGATAGAGATCGGGAAAGAGTTGGGATAGAGATAGATATAGAGATAGAGGTAGAGATTGGATAGAGATAGGAAGAGATAGAGATAGGTATAGAGATAGAGAAAGAGATAGAGAAATGGATAGAGATAGAGATAGGGATAGACAATGTGATAGAGATAGAGATAGGGATAGAGGTCGAGATAGGGATAGAGATCGAGATACCGATGGAGAAAGCGATAGGGATAGGGGATAGATCGGGATACATATGGAGAGATAGAGATAGAGAAAGAGATAAAGATAGGGATAGGGATAAAGATAGGGATAGAGATAGGGATAGAGATATAGTTAGAGATTGCGATAGCAATAGAGATAGAGATATACAGATAGATATAGAGATAGAGAAATAGACAGTGATAGATATAGAGATAGAGATAGGGATAGAGATAGAGATAGGGATAGAGATAGGGATAGGGATAAAGATAGAGATAAAGACAGATTTAAAGGCAGAGGAAGAAGTCGAGGTCGAGGTAGAGTTGGAGATAGAGATTGAGATAGTAATCGATATATTGTTAATGATCGAGATGGGTAGAGATAGAGATATAGATAGAGATAGCGATAGAGTTAGAGATAGAGATAGAGATCAAGATCGTAATAGGGATAGGGATAGAGATAGGGATAGAGATAGCTATAGAGATAGGGAAGGGATAGAGATAGGGATAGAGATATTGATAAAGATAGAGATAGAGATAGAGATAGAGATAGTGGTAGAGGTAGAGATAGGGATAGAGAATGTGGTATGGATAGAGAATGTGATAGAGATAGAGAATGTGATAGCGATAGAGAATGTGACAGAGATAGAGATAGAGATAGAGATAGAGATAGAGATAGCGATAGCGATCGGGATAGAGATAGAGATAGAGGTAGAGATAGAGACAGAGATATGGCTACAGATGGAGAGATAGAGATGGAGATGGAGATGGAGATATAGATAGAGATAGAGATAGAGATAGAGATAGAGATAGAGATAGGGATGGAGATAGCGATAGCAATAGAGATAGCAATAGAAAAATAGACAGTGATAGATATAGAGATAGGGATAGTGATAGAGATAGAGATAGGGATAGAGATAGGGATAGAGATAGAGACAGATTTATAGGCAGAGTGGAGATAGAGATTGAGATAGTAATCGATATATTGTTAATGATAGAGATGGAGATCGAGTTAGAGATAGAGATAGAGATTTTAATCAATATATTGTTCGTGATAGAGATAGAGATACAGATTGAGATAGTGTTAGCGATAGAGATTTAAGGATAGGGATAGCGACAGAAATGGCGATAGAGATAGATACAGAAATCGAGACAGTGATAGAGATAGTGATAGAGATAGAGAGACAGTGTTACACATAGAGATAGAGACAGAGATAGAGATAGAGATAGGGATAGAGATAGTGATTGGGTTAGAGATAGGGATAGAGATAGAGATGGGATAGAGATAGCTATAGAGATAGAGATGGGATAGAGATAGGGAAAGAGATAGGGATAGAGATAGATATAGAGATAGAGGTAGAGATTGGATAGAGATAGGTAGATATAGAGATAGGAATAGAGATAGAGAAAGAGATAGAGATTGGTATAGAGAGAGAGAAAGAGATAGAGAAATGGATAGAGATAGAGATAGGGATAGAGAATGTGATAGAGATAGAGATAGGGATAGAGAATGTGATAGAGATAGAGATAGGGATAGAGGTCGCGATAGGGATAGAGATAGAGCTACCGATAGCGAAAGCGATAGGGATAGGGGATAGATCGGGATACATATTGAGAGATAGAGATAGAGAAAGAGATAAAGATAGGGATAGGGATAAAGATAGGGATAGAGATAGGGATAGAGATATAGATAGAGATTGCGATAGCAATAGAGATAGAGATATACAGATAGAGATAGAGAAGGAGAAATAGACAGTGATAGATGTAGAGATAGAGATAGGGATAGAGATAGAGATAGGGATAGGGATAAAGATAGAGATAAAGACAGATTTAAAGGCAGAGGAAGAGGTCGAGGTCGAGGTAGAGTTGGAGATAGAGATTGAGATAGTAATCGATATATTGTTAATGATCGAGATGGAGATAGAGATAGAGATATAGATAGAGATAGCGATAGCGTTAGAGATAGAGATAGAGATCGAGATCGTAATAGGGATAGGGATAGAGATAGGGATAGAGATAGCTATAGAGATAGGGAAGGGATAGAGATAGGGATAGAGATATTGATAAAGATAGAGATAGAGATAGAGATAGAGATAGGGGTAGAGATTGAGATAGAGATAGAGATAGGGATAGAGATAGTGATTGGGTTAGAGATAGGGATAGAGATAGAGATGGGATAGAGATAGCTATAGAGATAGAGATGGGATAGAGATAGGGAAAGAGATAGGGATAGAGATAGATATAGAAATAGAGTTAGAGATTGGATAGAGATAGGTAGAGATAGAGATAGGTATAGAGATAGAGAAAGAGATAGAGAAAGGGATGGAGATAGAGATAGGGATAGAGAATGTGATAGAGATAGAGATAGAGATTGAGATAGGGATAGAGGTAGAGATAGGGATAGAGGTCGAGATAGGGATTGAGATAGAGATACCGATAGAGAAAGCGATAGGGATAGGGGATAGATCGGGAAACATATGGAGAGATAGAGATAGAGAAAGAGATATAGATAGGGATAGGGATAAATATAGGGATAGAGATAGGGATAGAGATATAGATAGAGATTGCGATAGCAATAGAGATAAAGATATACAGATAGAGATAGAGATAGAGATAGAGAAATAGACAGTGATAGATATAGAGATAGGGATAGGGATAGAGATAGAGATAGGGATAGGGATAAAGATAGAGATAGAGACAGATTTATAGGCAGAGGAAGAGGTAGAGGTAGAGTGGAGATAGAGATTGAGATAGTAATCAATATATTGTTAATGATAGAGATGGAGATAGAGTTAGAGATAGAGATAGAGATTTTAATCAATATATTGTTCATGATAGAGATAGAGATATAGATAGAGATAGCGATGGAGTTAGAGATAGAGATAGAGATCGAGATCGTAATAGGGATAGGGATTGAGATAGGGATAGAGATAGATATAGAGATAGGGAAGGGATAGAGATAGGGATAGTGATTTTGATAGAGATAGAGATAGAGATAGAGATAGAGATAGAGATAGGGATAGAAAATGTGATAGAGATAGAGAATGTGGCAGAGATAGAGAATGTGGTATGGATAGTGAATATGATAGAGATAGAGAATGTGATAGCGATAGAGAATGTGACAGAGATAGAGATAGAGATAGAGATAGAGATAGAGATAGAGATAGAGATAGTGATAGCGATCGGGATAGAGATAGAGATAGAGGTAGAGATAGAGACAGAGATACGGCTACAGATGGAGAGATAGATGGAGATGGAGATGGAGATAGAGGTAGAGATAGAGATAGAGATAGAGATAGAGATAGCGATAGCAATAGAGATAGCAATAGAGAAATAGACAGTGATAGATATAGAGATAGGGATAGTGATAGAGATAGAGATAGGGATAGAGATAGAGATAGAGATAGAGACAGATTTATAGGCAGAGGAAGAGGTAGAGGTAGAGTGGAGATAGAGATTGAGATAGTAATCGATATATTGTTAATGATAGAGATGGAGATAGAGTTAGAGATAGAGATAGAGATTTTAATCAATATATTGTTCATCATAGAGATAGAGATACAGATTGAGATAGTGTTAGCGATAGAGATTTAAAGATAGGGATAGCGACAGAAATGGCGATAGAGCTAGAGACAGAAATCGAGACAGTGATAGAGATAGAGATAGAGAGAGTGATAGAGATAGAGGTGGAGATAGCGATAGAGATAGAGAATGTGATAGAGATTTTAATCAATATATTGTTCGTGATAGAGATAGAGATACAGATTGAGATAGTGTTAGCGATAGAGATTTAAAGATAGGGATAGCGACAGAAATGGCGATAGAGATAGAGACAGAAATCGAGACAGTGATAGAGATAGAGATAGAGATAGAGAGACAGTGATACACATAGAGATAGAGATAGAGATAAGGGTAGAGATAGTGATTGGGATAGAGATAGGGATAGAGATAGAGATGGGATAGAGATAGCTATAGAGATAGAGATGGGATAGAGATAGGGAAAGAAATAGGGATAGAGATACATATAGAGATAGAGATAGAGATTGGATAGAGATAGGTAGAGATAGAGATAAGTATAGAGAGGGAGAAATAGATAGAGAAAGGGATAGAGATACAGATAGGGATAGAGAATGTGATAGAGATAGAGATTGAGATAGGGATAGAGTTAAATTAGGGATAGAGATAGGGATAGAGGTCGAGATAGGGATAGAGATAGAGATACCGATAGAGAAAGCAATAGGGATGGGGGATAGATAGGGATACATATGGAGAGATAGAGATAGAGAAAGAGATAGGGATAGGGATAGGGATAAAGATAGGGATAGAGATAGGGATAGAGATATAGATAGAGATTGCGATAGCAATAGAGATAGTGATATACAGATAGAGATAGAGATAGAGAAATAGACAGTGATAGATATAGAGATAGGGATAGAGATAGAGGTAGGGATAGAGATAGAGAAATAGAAAGTGATAGATATAGAGATAGGGATAGAGATAGAGATAGGGATAGAGATAGGGATAGGGATAAAGATCGAGATAGAGACAGATTTATAGGCAGAGGAAGAGGTCGAGGTAGAGTTGGAGATAGAGATTGAGATAGTATTCGATATATTGTTAATGATAGAGATGGAGATAGAGATAGAGATATAGATAGAGATAGAGATAGTGATAGAATTAGAGATAGAGATAGAGATCGAGATCTTAATAGGGATAGGGATAGAGATAGTGATAGAGATAGATATAGAGATAGGGAAGGGATAGAGATAGGGATAGAGATATTGATAGAGATAGAGATAGAGATAAGGATAGAAAATGTGATAGATATAGAGATAGGGATAGTGATAGAGATAGAGATAGGGATAGAGATAGGGATAGAGATAGAGACAGATTTATAGGCAGAGGAAGAGGTAGAGGTAGAGTGGAGATAGAGATTGAGATAGTAATCGATATATTGTTAATGATAGAGATGGAGATAGAGTTAGAGATAGAGATAGAGATTTTAATCAATATATTGTTCGTCATAGAGATAGAGATACAGATTGAGATAGTGTTAGCGATAGAGATTTAAAGATAGGGATAGCGACAGAAATGGCGATAGAGCTTGAGTCAGAAATCGAGACAGTGATAGAGATAGAGATAGAGATAGAGATAGAGAGACAGTGATAGAGATAGAGATAGAGATTGAGATAGAGATAGAGATAGAGAAGATGATAGAGATTTTAATCAATATATTGTTCGTGATAGAGATAGAGATACAGATTGAGATATTGTTAGCGATAGAGATTTAAAGATAGGGATAGCGACAGAAATGGCAATAGAGATAGAGACAGAAATCGAGACAGTGATAGAGATAGAGATAGAGAGACAGTGATACAGATGGAGAAAGAGATAGAGATAGAGATAGAGATAGGGATATAGATAGTGATTGCGATAGAGATAGGGATAGAGATAGAGATAGAGATGGGATAGAGATAGCTATAGAGATAGAGATGGGATAGAGATAGGGAAAGAGATAGGGATAGAGATAGATATAGAGATTGGCTAGAGATAGGTAGAGATAGAGATAGGTATAGAGATAGAGAAAGAGATAGAGAAAGGGATAGAGATAGAGATAGGGATAGAGAATGTGATAGTGATCGAGATAGAGATAAAGATAGAAAATGTGATGGAGATAGAGAGTGTGATAGAGATAGAGAATGTGGTATGGATAGAGAATATGATAGAGATAGAGAATGTGACAGAGATAGAGATAGAGATAGAGATAGAGATAGAGATAGCGATAGCGATCGGGATAGAGATAGAGATAGAATTAGAGATAGAGACAGAGATAGGGCTATAGATGGAGAGATAGAGATAGAGATAGAGATAGAGATAGAGATAGAGATAGAGATAGCGATAGCAAAAGAGATAGCAATAGCGATAGAGACAGGGATAGAGATCGAGGTAGTGATAGAGATAGAGATAGTGATAGAGATTTAAAGATAGGAGATACCGACAGAAATGGCGATAGAGATACAGACAGAAATCGAGACAGTGTTGGAGATAAAGATAGAGATAGAGATAGAGATAGCGATAGAGATATGGATAGAGATAAAGATGGGGATAGAGATAGGGATAGAGAATGTGATAGAGATCGAGATAGACATAGGGAAAGAGATGGCGATAGATATAGCGATAGGGATAGAGATAGAGATAGGGATACAGATAGAGATAGAGATAGAGATAGAGAGAATTAGAGACAGAGATAGAGACAGAGGTACAGACAGAGATAGAGATAGAGACAGAGATATGGATAGGGGTCAAGAGAGAGAAAGGGATAGAGAATGTGTTCGGGATAGAGATAGAGATAGGGATAGAGAATGTTACAGGGATAGAGATAGAGATAGAGAATGTGATAGGAACAGACAATGTGACATGGATACAGAGAGAGATAGAGAATGCGATAAGGATAGAGATAGAGATAGTGATAGAGAATGTGAAAGGGATACAGATAGAGATAGAGATAGAGATAGAGATAGAGATAGAGACAGAGATAGAGAATGTGATTGGGATAGAGATAGAGATAGAGAATGTGATAGAGATAGAGAGAGATAGAGATAGTGATAGAGATAGAGACAGATAGAGATAGAGGTAGTGGTATAGGTAGAGATAGACAGAGAGATATAGATAGAGATAGAGATACTGATAGAGATAGAGATAGGGATAGAGATAGAGATGGAGATAGAGAATGTGACAGGGATAGAGATAGAGATAGGGATAGAGAATGTGATTGGGATAGAGATAGAGATAGAGATAGAGATAGAGATTTTAATCAATATATTGTTAGTGATAGTGATAGAGATACAGATGGAGATAGTTTTAGGGATAGAGATTGAGAGATAGGGATAGCAACAGAAATGGCAACAGCAATAGAGATAGAGATAGCGATAGAGATAGAAATTGAGATAGCGATTGTGACAGGGATAGAGACAGAGATAGAGATAGAGATAGAGATAGCGATAGGTATTGGGATAGAGATAGAGATACGGATAGAGAATGTGATAGGGATAGAGATAGAGATAGGGATAGAGAATGTGATAGAGATAGAGATAGAGAATTTGATGGGGATAGAGATAGAGATAGGGATAAAGAATGTGATAGAGATAGAGATAGAGATAGAGAACATGATAGGGATAGAGATAGAGATAGGGATAGAGAATGTGATAGAGATAGAGATAGAGGCAGTGATAGAGATAGAGGCAGTGATAGAGATAGAGACAAAGATAGAGAGAATTGGAGACAGAGATAGAGACAGAGATAGAGAGAATTTGAGACAGAGATAGAGGTAGAGATAGAGACAGAGATAGAGAGAATTAGAGACAGAGATTGAGACAGAGATAGAGACAGAAGTAGAGATAGAGATAGAGATAGAGACAGATATAGAGATATAGATAGAGATAGAGACAGATATAGAGATATAGATAGAGATGGAGATGGAGATAGATATATCAGTAGAGATAGAGATGGAGATAGCGATAGCGATATAGATAGAGAAAGAGATAGAAATAGAGATAGCGATAGAGATAGGGATAGAGATAGGGCAGCGACATGGATAGAGGTAGAGATAGAGACAGAGACAGAGATAGAGACTGAGATAGAGACAGAGATAGAATTAGAGATGGACATAGAGATAGAAATAGAGCTAAAGATAGAGATAGAGCTAGAGATAGCAATAGAGATAGAGATAAAGATAGAGATAATGATAGCGTTCGCGATGGAGATAGAGATAGAGATAGAGACAGAGATAGAGATAGCGATAGAGATATGGATAGAGATAAAGATGGGGATAGAGATAGGGATAGAGAATGTGATAGAGATAGAGATAGACATAGGGAAAGAGATGGCGATAGATATAGTGATAGGGATAGAGATAGAGATAGGGATACAGATAGAGAGATAGAGATAGAGATAGAGATAGAGAGAATTAGAGACAGAGATAGAGACAGAGGTACAGACAGAGATAGAGATTGAGACAGAGATAGGGATAGGGGTCAAGAGAGAGATAAGGATAGAGAATGTGTTCGGGATAGAGATAGAGATAGGGATAGAGAATGTTACAGGGATGGAGATAGAGATAGAGAATGTGATAGGAATAGAGAATGTGACATGGATAGAGATAGAGATAGAGAATGCGATAAGGATAGAGATAGAGATAGTGTTAGAGAATGTGACAGGGATACAGATAGAGATAGAGATAGAGATAGAGATAGAGATAGAGATAGAGACAGAGATAGAGAATGTGATTGGGATAGAGATAGAGATAGAGAATGTGATAGAGATAGAGAGAGATAGAGATAGTGATAGAGATAGAGACAGGTAGAGATAGAGATAGTGGTATAGATAGAGATAGACAGAGAGATATAGATAGAGATAGAGATAGAGATAGAGATGGAGATAGAGAATGTGACAGGGATAGAGATAGAGATAGCGATAGAGAATGTGATAGAGATAGAGATAGAGAATTTGATGGGGATAGAGATAGCGATAGGGATAGAGAATGTGATAGAGATAGAAATAGAGATAGAGATAGAGAACATGATAGGGATAGAGATAGAGATAGGGATAGAGAATGTGATAGGGATAGAGAATGTGATAGAGATAGAGATAGAGGCAGTGATAGAGATAGAGGCAGTGATAGAGATAGAGACAAAGATAGAGAGAATTAGAGACAGAGATAGAGGTAGAGATAGAGACAGAGATAGAGAGAATTAGAGTCAGAGATAGAGACAGAGATAGAGACAGAAGTAGAGATAGAGATAGAGATAGAGACAAATATAGAGATATAGATAGAGATAGAGACAGATACAGAGATATAGATAGAGATGGAGATGGAGAATGAGATAGAGATAGAGATAGAGATAGAGATAGAGATAGAGATAGAGATAGGCATCGAGAATGTGATAGAGATAGAGATAGTGAAATTGATTGGAATAGAGAATGTGATAGAGATAGAGAATGTGATAGCGATAGAGAATGTGATAGGGATAGAGAATCTGGGAGGGATAGAGACAGAGACAGGGATAGAGATAGAAAATGTGAGAGGGATAGAGAATGTGATAGAGATAGAGATAGAGATAGAGATAGAGATAGAGATTGGGACTGAGAATGTGATAGTGATGGAGGTCGAGATAGGAATAGAGAATGTGATAGGGATAGAGAAAGAGATAGAGATAGAGAATGTGATAGCGATAGAGATAGAGATAATGACAGAGAATGTCATCGGGATTGAGAATGTGATAGAGATAGATAGAGAATGTGATAGGGACAGAGATAGCGATACAAATGGAGAGACAGAGATGGAGATGGAGATAGAGATAGTGATAGTGATAGATATAGAGATAGAGATAGCGATAGAGGTAGAGGTGGAGATAGAGACAGAGATAGGAATATAGATGGAGAGGTAGAGATAGATATGGAGATAGAGATAGAGATAGAGATAGATATAGAGATAAAGATAGAACAGATAGAGAAAGAGATAGAGGTATACATAGAGATAGACAGAGAGATATATATAGAGAAAGTGATAGAGATAGAGATAGCGATAGAGATAGTGACAGTGATAGAGATAGAGATAGCGATAGAGATAGCGATAGAGATAGAAATCGAGATAGCGATTGGATAGGGATAGAGATAGGGATAGAGATAGAGATAGAGATAGAGATAGAGACAGAGATAGAGATAGAGATAGAGATAGAGATATAGATAGAGATAGAGATAGAAATAAAGATAGCGATAGGGATAGGGATAGAGATAGGGCAGCGATAGGGATGGAGATAGATATATCGATAACGATAGAGATAAAGATATGGATAGATATATAGATGGAGATGGAGATAGAGATGTTGATAGAAATAGATATATCGGTAGAGATAGAGATAGAGATAGAGAAAGCGATATCGATGGAGATTGATATAGATATACAGATAGCGATAGGGATAGGGCAGAGACAGAGATAGAATTAGAGATGGACTTAGAGGTATAAATAGAGCTAGAGATAGCGATAGAGCTAGAGATCGCGATAGAGATAGAGATATAGATAGAGATACAGATAGAGATATAGGGATAGAGATAGCTAGAGATATAGATAGAAATAGAGATAATGATAGCGTTCGCGATCGAGATAGAGATAGAGATACAGATACAGATTGCGATATAGAGATAGAGATCGAGATAAAGATAGCTAGAGATAGGGATAGGGATAGAGTTCGAGATAGAGGTAGAGACTGAGATAAAGATAGAGACAGAGACAGAGATAGAGATAGGGATCGGGATAGAGATGGAGATACAGATAGAGATACAGATACAGTTACAGATAGAGATAGAGGTCGAGATAGGGGTATAGAATGTGATCGGGATAGAGAATGTGATAGAGATAGAGATACGGATAGGGATAGTGACAGAGACAGAGACAGAGATAGAGACATTGATAGAGATAGTGATAGCGATAGAGATAGTGAAAGAGATAGAGATAGAGATAGATATATAGATAACGATAGAGCTGGAGATAGTGATAGAGAAAAAGATAGGGATAGAGATAGAGATAGAGATAGATATATAGAAGCGATAGAGCTGGAGATAGTGATAGAAATAAGGATAGAGATAAAGATAGAGATAGTGATATAGATAGAGATAGAGATAGAGATGGTGATAGAGATAGATATATCGGTAGAGATAGAGATAGAGATAGCGATATAGATAGAGATAGAGATAGAAATAGAGATAGCGATAGGGATAGGGATAGAGATAGGGCAGCGACATGGATAGAGATAGAGATAGAGACAGACACAGAGATAGAGACTGAGATAGAGACAGAGATAGAATTAGAGATGGACGTAGAGATAGAAATAGAGCTAGAGATAGAGATAGAGGTAGAGATAGTGATAGAGATAGAGATAAAGAAAGAGATAATGATAGCATTCGCGATAGAGATAGAGATCGAGATAGAGACAGAGATAGAGATAGCGATAGAGATATGGATCGAGATAGAGATGGGGATAGAGATAGGGATAGAGAATGTGATAGAGATAGAGATAGAGAGAATTAGAGACAGAGATAGAGACAGACGTACAGACAGAGATAGAGATAGAGACAGAGATAGGGATAGGGGTCAAGAGAGAGATAGGGATAGAGAATGTTACAGGGATAGAGATAGAGATAGAGAATGTGATGGGAATCGAGAATGTGACATGGATAGAGATAGAGATAGAGAATGCGATAAGGATAGAGATAGAGATAGTGATAGAGAATGTGACAGGGATACAGATAGGGATAGAGATAGAGATAGAGATAGAGATAGAGATAGAGACAGAGATAGAGAATGTGATTGGGATAGAGATAGAGATAGAGAATGTGATAGAGATAGAGAGAGATAGAGATAGTGATAGAGATAGAGACAGATAGAGATAGAGATAGTGGTATAGATAGAGATAGACAGAGATATATAGATAGAGATAGAGATACTGATAGAGATAGAGATAGGGATAGAGATAGAGATGGAGATAGAGAATGTGACAGGGATAGAGATAGAGATAGGGATAGAGAATGTGATTGGGAGAGAGATAGAGATAGAGATAGAGATAGAGATAGAGATTTTAATCAATATATTGTTAGTGATAGTGATAGAGATACAGATGGAGATAGTTTTAGGGATAGAGATTGAAAGATAGGGATAGCAACAGAAATGGCAACAGCAATAGAGATAGAGATAGTGATAGAGATAGCGATAGGGATAGAGAATGTGATAGGGATAGAGATAGAGATAGGGATAGAGAATGTGATAGATATAGAGATAGAGATAGGGATAGAGAATGTGATAGAGATAGAGATAGAGAATTTGATGGGGATAGTGAAAGAGATAGGGATAGAGAATGTGATAGGGATAGAGAATGTGATAGAGATAGAGATAGAGGCAGTGATAGAGATAGAGGCAGTGATGGAGATAGAGACAAAGATAGAGAGAACTAGAGACAGAGATAGAGGTAGAGATAGAGACAGAGATAGAGAGAATTAGAGTCAGAGATAGAGACAGAGATAGAGACAGAAGTAGAGATAGAGATAGAGATAGAGACAAATATAGAGATATAGATAGAGATAGAGACAGATATAGAGATATAGATAGAGATGGAGATGGAGAATGAGATAGAGATAGAGATAGAGATAGAGATAGAGATAGAGATAGAGATAGGCATCGAGAATGTGATAGAGATAGAGATAGTGAAATTGATTGGAATAGAGAATGTGATAGAGATAGAGAATGTGATAGTGATAGAGAATGTGATAGGGATAGAGAATCTGGGAGGGATAGAGATAGAGACAGGGATAGAGATAGAAAATGTGAGAGGGATAGAGAATGTGATAGAGATAGAGATAGAGATAGAGATAGAGATAGAGATAGAGTTTGGGACTGAGAATGTGATAGTGATGGAGATCGAGATAAGAATAGAGAATGTGATAGGGATAGAGAAAGAGATAGAGATAGAGAATGTGATAGCGATAGAGATAGAGATAATGACAGAGAATGTCATCGGGATTGAGAATGCGATAGAGATAGATAGAGAATGTGATAGGGACAGAGATAGCGATACAAATGGAGAGACAGAGATGGAGATGGAGATAGAGATAATCATAGGGATAGGGATAGAGATAGAAATAGCGATAGAGATAGCAATAGAGATAGAGCTGGAGATAGCGATAGAGATAGAAATAGAGATAGCGATAGTGATAGGGATAGAGATAGAGATAGAGATAGAGATAGATAGAACTTGAGACAGAGATAGAGGTAGAGATAGAGACAGAGGAACAGACAGAGGTAGAGATAGAGCTAGAGATAGTGACAGATGGAGATAGAGATAGGGTTAGAGATAGATAGCGATAGAGATAGAGATAGAGATTTTAATCAATATAATGTGAGTGATAGAGATAGAGATACAGATGGAGATAGTTTTAGGGATAGAGATTGAAAGATAGGGATAGCAACAGAAATGGCGATAGCGATAGAGATAGTGATAGCGATAGAGATAGAGACAGAGGTAGGGATAGAAAATGTGATAGGGATAGAGATAGAGAGAAGGATAGAGAATTTGATAGGGATAGAGATAGAGATAGAGATAGAGAATGTGATAGAGATAGAGAACGTGATAAGGATAGAGAATGTGATAGAGATAGAGATAAACATTGGGATAGAGATAGCGATCGCGAAAGGGATAGAGATAGAGATAGGGATACAGATGGAGAGATAGAGATAGAGATAGAGATAGAGATAGAGATAGAGATAGAGATAGGGACAGAGATAGAGGTAGAGGTGGAGATAGAGACAGAGATAGGAATATAGATGGAGAGGTAGAGATAGATATGGAGATGGAGATAGAGATAGAGATAGTGATAGAGATAGAGATAGCAATAGAGATAGCGATAGAGATAGTGACAGTGATAGAGATAGAGATAGTGATAGAGATAGAGATAGCGATATAAATCGAGATAGCGATTGGAATAGGGATAAAGATAGGGATAGAGATAGAGAAAGAGATAGAGATAGAGATAGAGATAGAGATGGAGATGGAGATTGAGAGGGAGATGGAGATTGAGATAGTGATAGAGATAAAGATCGGGATAGAGATAGAGATAGTGATATAGATAGAGATACTGATAGGGATAGAGATAGAGATAGAGACAGAGATAGAGAGAATTAGAGACAGAGATAGAGGTAGAGGTAGAGACAGAGACAGAGGTAGAGATAGAGATAGAGATAGAAACATATAGAGATAGAGATATAGATATAGATATAGATATAGATAGAGATGGAGATGGAGATTGAGATAGAGATAGGGATAGAGATAGAGATAGAGATAGTGATATAGATAGAGATAGAGATAGACATAGGGATAGGGATAGAGATAATGATAGTGATATAGATAGAGATAGAGATAGAGATAGAGATAGAGATAGAGATAGAGATAGAAATAAAGATAGCGATAGGGATAGGGATAGAGATAGAGATAGAGATAGAGATAGAAATAAAGATAGCGATAGGGATAGGGATAGAGATAGGGCAGCGATAGGGATGGAGATAGATATATCGATAACGATAGAGATAAAGTTAGGGATAGATATATAAATGGAGATAGAGATAGAGATGTTGATAGAAATAGATATATCGGTAGAGATAGAGATAGAGATAGAGATAGCGATATCGATAGAGATTGAGATAGAAATACAGATAGCAATAGGGATAGGGCAGAGACAGAGATAGAATTAGAGATGGACGTAGAGGTAGAAATAGAGCTAGAGATAGAGATAGAGCTAGAGATAGCGATAGAGATAGAGCTAGAGATAGAGATAATGATAGCGTTCGCGATAGTGATAGAGATAGAGATAGAGATACAGATAGCGATACAGAGATAGAGATAGCTAGAGATATCGATAGAAATAGAGATAATGATAGCGTTCGCGATCGAGATAGAGATAGAGATACAGATACAGATCGCGATATAGAGATAGAGATCGAGATAGAGATAGAGATAGAGATAGAGATAGAGATAGGGATAGAGTTCGAGATAGAGGTAGAGACTGAGATAAAGATAGAGACAGAGACAGAGATAGAGATAGGGATCGGGATAGAGATGGAGATACAGATAGAGATACAGATACAGTTACAGATAGAGATAGAGGTCGAGATAGGAGTATAGAATGTGATCGGGATAGAGAATGTGATAGAGATAGAGATATGGATAGGGATAGTGATAGAGACAGAGACAGAGATAGAGACATTGATAGAGATAGTGATAGCGATAGAGATAGTAATAGAGATAGAGATAGAGATAGATATATAGATAACGATAGAGCTGGAGATAGTGATAGAGATAAAGATAGGGATAGAGATAGAGATAGAGATAGATATATAGAAGCGATAGAGCTGGAGATAGTGATAGAAATAAGGATAGAGATAAAGATAGAGATAGTGATATAGATAGAGATAGAGAAAGAGATGGTGATAGAGATAGATATATCAGTAGAGATAGCGATATAGATAGCGATAGAGATAGAAATTGAGATAGCGATTGTGATAGGGATTGAGATAGGGATAGAGACAGAGATAGAGATAGAGATAGAGATAGAGATAGGTATTGGGATAGAGATAGAGATAGGGATAGATAATGTGATAGGGATTGAGATAGAGATAGGGATAGAGAATGTGATAGAGATAGAGATAGAGAATTTGATGAGGATAGAGATAGAGATAGGGATAGAGAATGTGAGAGCGATAGAGATAGAGAATTTGATGGGGAGAGAGATTTAAATCGGGATAGAGAATGTGATAGTGATAGAGATAGACATAGAGATAGAGAACATGATAGGGATAGAGATAGAGATAGGGATAGAGAATGTGATAGGGATAGAGAATGTGATAGAGATAGAGATAGAGATAGAGAATGTGATAGGGATAGAGAATGTGATAGAGATAGAGATAGAGGCAGTGATAGAGATAGAGGCAGTGATGGAGATAGAGACAAAGATAGAGAGAATTAGAGACAGAGATAGAGGTAGAGATAGAGACAGAAGTAGAGATAGAGATAGAGATAGAGACAAATTTAGAGATATAGATAGAGATAGAGACAGATATAGAGATATAGATAGAGATGGAGATGGAGAATGAGATAGAGATAGAGATAGAGATAGAGATAGAGATAGGCATCGAGAATGTGATAGAGATAGAGATAGTGAAATTGATTGGAATAGAGAATGTGATAGAGATAGAGTATGTGATAGCGATAGAGAATGTGATAGGGATAGAGAATCTGGGAGGGATAGAGATAGAGACAGGGATAGAGATAGAAAATGTGAGAGGGATAGAGAATGTGATAGAGATAGAGATAGAGATAGAGATAGAGATAGAGATAGAGATAGATAGAACTTGAGACAGAGAGAGAGGTAGAGATAGAGACAGAGGAACAGACAGAGGTAGAGATAGAGCTAGAGATAGAGACAGATGGAGATAGAGATAGGGATAGAGATAGATAGCGATAGAGATAGAGATAGACATTTTAATCAATATAATGTGAGTGATAGAGTTAGAGATACAGATGGAGATAGTGTTAGTTATAGAGATTGAAAGATAGGGATAGCAACAGAAATGGCGATAGCGATAGAGATAGAGATAGAGGTAGGGATAGAAAATGTGATAGGGATAGAGATAGAGAGAAGGATAGAGAATTTGATAGGGATAGAGATAGAGATAGAGATAGAGAATGTGATAGAGATAGAGATAGAGGCAGTGATAGAGATAGAGGCAGTGATAGAGATAGAGACAAAGATAGAGAGAATTAAAGACAGAGATAGAGGTAGAGATAGAGACAGAGATAGAGAGAATTAGAGACAGAGATAGAGACAGAGATAGAGACAGAAGTGGAGATAGAGATAGAGATAGAGACAAATATAGAGATATAGATCGAGATAGAGACAGATATAGAGATATAGATAGAGATGGAGATGGAGAATGAGATAGAGATAGAGATAGAGATAGAGATAGAGATAGAGATAGGCATCGAGAATGTGATAGAGATAGAGATAGTGAAATTGATTGGAACAGAGAATGTGATAGAGATAGAGAAAGTGATAGCGATAGAGAATGTGATAGGGATTGAGAATCTGGGAGGGATAGAGATAGAGACAGGGATAGTGATAGAAAATGAGAGAGGGATAGAGAATGTGATAGAGATATAGATAGAGATAGAGATAGAGATAGAGATTGGGACTGAGAATGTGATAGTGATGGAGATCGAGATAGGAATAGAGAATGTGATAGGGATAGAGAAAGAGATAGAGATAGAGAATGTGATAGCGATAGAGATAGAGATAATGACAGAGAATGTCATCGGGATTGAGAATGCGATAGAGATAGATAGAGAATGTGATAGGGACAGAGATAGCGATACAAATGGAGAGACAGAGATGGAGATGGAGATAGAGATAGTGATAGGGATAGGGATAGAGATAGAGATAGCGAGAGAGATAGCAATAGAGATAGAGATAGAGATAGCGATAGAGATAGAAATCGAGATAGCGATAGGGAAAGAGATAGAGATAGAGATAGAGATAGATAGAACTTGAGACAGAGATAGAGGTAGAGATAGAGACAGAGGAACAGACAGAGGTAGAGATAGAGCTAGAGATAGAGACAGATGGAGATAGAGATAGGGATAGAGATAGATAGCGATAGAGATAGAGATAGAGATTTTAATCAATATAATGTGAGTGATAGAGATAGAGATACAGATGGAGATAGTGTTAGGGATAGAGATTGAAAGATAGGGATAGCAACAGAAATGGCGATAGCGATAGAGATAGAGATAGAGGTAGGGATAGAAAATGTGATCGGGATAGAGATAGAGAGAAGGATAGAGAATTTGATAGGGATAGAGATAGAGATAGAGATAGAGAATGTGATAGAGATAGAGAACGTGATAAGGATAGAGAATGTGATAGAGATAGAGATAAACATTGGGATAGAGATAGCGATCGCGAAAGGGATAGAGATAGAGATAGGGATACAGATGGAGAGATAGAGATAGAGATAGAGATAGAGATAGAGATAGAGATAGAGATAGAGATAGAGATAGAGACAGAGATAGAGGTAGAGGTGGAGATAGAGACAGAGATAGGAATATAGATGGAGAGGTAGAGATAGATATGGAGATGGAGATAGAGATAGAGATAGATATAGAGATAAAGATAGCAATAGAGATAGCGATAGCGATAGAGATAGAGGTAGAGAATTTGATGGGGATAGAGTTAGAAATTGTGATAGAGATAGAGATAGAGATAGAGTTAATGAAAGAGATTGAGATAGAGATAGAGATAGAGATAGAGATAGAGATAGAGATAGAGATAGAGATAGAGATTGGGACTGAGTATGTGATAGTGATGGAGATCGAGTTAGGAATAGAGAATGTGATAGGGATAGAGAAAGAGATAGAGATAGAGAATGTGATAGCGATAGAGATAGCGATAATGACAGAGAATGTCATCGGGATTGAGAATGCGATAGAGATAGATAGAGAATGTGATAGGGACAGAGATAGCGATACAAATGGAGAGACAGAGATGGAGATGGAGATAGAGATAGTGATAGGGATAGGGATAGAGGTAGAGATAGCGATAGAGATAGCAATAGAGATAGAGATAGAGATAGCGATAGAGATAGAAATAGAGATAGCAATACGGATAGGGATAGAGATAGAGATAGAGATAGAGATAGATAGAACTTGAGACAGAGATAGAGGTAGAGATAGAGACAGAGGAACAGACAGAGGTAGAGATAGAGCTAGAGATAGTGACAGATGGAGATAGAGATAGGGATAGAGATAGATAGCGATAGAGATAGAGATTTTAATCAATATAATGTGAGTGATAGAGATAGAGATACAGATGGAGGTAGTGTTAGGGATAGAGATTGAAAGATAGGGATAGCAACAGAAATGGCGATAGCGATAGAGATAGAGATAGCGATAGAGATAGAGATAGAGGTAGGGATAGAAAATGTGATAGGGATAGAGATAGAGAGAAGGATAGAGAATTTGATAGGGATAGAGATAGAGATAGAGAATGTGATAGAGATAGAGAACGTGATAAGGATAGAGAATGTGATAGAGATAGAGATAAACATTGGGATAGAGATAGCGATCGCGATAGGGATAGAGATAGAGATAGGGATACAGATGGAGAGATAGAGATAGAGATGGAGTTAGAGATAGAGATAGAGATAGAGATAGAGATAGAGATAGAGATAGAGATAGAGATAGAGATAGAGATAGAGATAGAGGTAGAGGTAGAGGTGGAGATAGAGACAGAGATAGGAATATAGATGGAGAGGTAGAGATAGATATGGAGATGGAGATAGAGATAGAGATAGATATAGAGATAAAGATAGAACAGATAGAGAGAGAGAGAGGTATAGATAGAGATAGACAGAGAGATATAGATAGTGACAGTGATAGAGATAGAGATAGCGATAGAGATAGCGATAGAGATAGAAATCGAGATAGCGATTGGATAGGGATAGAGATAGGGATAGAGATAGAGATAGAGGTAGAGATAGAGACAGAGATAGAGTCAGAGGTAGTGACAGAAGTAGAGATAGAGATAGACATAGAGATAGAGACAAATATAGAGATATAGATAGAGATGGAGATGGAGATAGAGATAGAGATAGGGATAGGGATAGAGATAGAGACAGGGGTAGAGATAGTGATAGAAATAGCGATAGCAATAGAAATCGAGATTGCGATTGGGATAGCGATAGAGATAGGGATAGAGATAGAGATAGAGATAGAGATAGAGATAGAGATAGCGATATCGATGGAGATTGAGATAGAAATACAGATAGCAATAGGGATAGGGTAGAGACAGAGATAGAATTAGAGATGGACTTAGAGGTAGAAATAGAGCTAGAGATAGAGATAGAGCTAGAGATAGAGATAATGATAGCGTTCGCGATAGAGATAGAGATACAGATAGAGATACAGATAGAGATATAGAGATAGAGATAGCTAGAGATATAGATAGAAATAGAGATAATGATAGCGTTCGCGATCGAGATAGAGATAGAGATACAGATACAGATCACGATATAGAGATAGAGATCGAGATAGAGATAGCTAGAGATAGAGATAGAGATAGAGATAGAGATAGAGATAGAGATAGAGATGGCGATAGGGATAGGGATAGGAATAGAGTTCGAGATAGAGGTAGAGACTGAGATAGAGATAGGGATCGGGATAGAGATGGAGATACAGATAGAGATACAGATACAGTTACAGATAGAGATAGAGGTCGAGATAGGGGTATAGAATGTGATCAGGATAGAGAATGTGATAGAGATAGAGATACGGATAGGGATAGTGACAGAGACAGAGACAGAGATAGAGACATTGATAGAGATAGTGATAGCGATAGAGATAGTGATAGAGATGGAGATAGAGATAGATATATAGATAATGATAGAGCTGGAGATAGTGATAGAAATAAGGATAGAGATAAAGATAGAGATAGTGATATAGATAGAGATAGAGATAGAGATGGTGATAGAGATAGATATATCGGTAGAGATAGAGATAGAGATAGAGATAGCGATATAGATAGAGATAGAGATAGAAATAGAGATAGCGATAGAGATAGGGATAGAGATAGGGATAGAGATAGCGATATAGATAGAGATAGAGATAGAAATAGAGATAGCGATAGGGATAGGGATAGAGATAGAGATAGAGATAGCGATATAGATAGAGATAGAGATAGAAATAGAGATAGCGATAGGGATAGGGATCGAGATAGGGCAGCGACATGGATAGAGGTAGAGATAGAGACAGACACAGAGATAGAGACTGAGATAGAGACAGAGATAGAATTAGAGATGGACGTAGAGATAGAAATAGAGCTGGAGATAGAGATAGAGCTAGAGATAGTGATAGAGATAGAGATAAAGATAGAGATAATGATAGCATTCGCGATAGAGATAGAGATAGAGATAGAGACAGAGATAGAGATAACGATGTAGAGATAGAGATAGAGATAGAGCTAGCTAGAGATAGAGATAGAGATAGAAATAGGGATAGAGATAGAGACAGAGACAGAGACAGACACAGAGATTGAGATAATGTATCGAAACTGGGACAGATAAAGATTCAGATACAGATAGTGATAGTGATAGGGAGAGATCTTGAGATAGATAGTTATAGATAGTGATAGAGATAGATAAAATGTGGAGACAGGGACTGAGATAGTGATAGTTATGGAGATAAGGATAGATATAGGTGACAGAGATAGAAATAGAAACGGAGACAGAGGTGGAATAGGTAGAGTGTGAGAGACAGAGAATATTGTAGTGACCCAGTTACAGGGATAGAGGTAAAGATGGAGATCGAGACAGAGCTAGAGGTACAAACAATGATAGAGACTGAGACAAAGATAGAGATAATGATAGTGATGGAGATAGAAATAGAGATAGAGATAGGGATAGCGATAGGGATAGCGATAGAGGTAGAGACAGAGATAGAGATAGAAATACAGATAGAGATAGAGACATACACAGAGATAGAGTTAGAGACAGAGGTAGAGGTAATAATAGAGACAGAGGTAGAGACAAAGGTAGAGATAGAGATAGAAATAGAGACAGATAGAGATAGACATAGAGATAGAGACAGAGTTTGAGATACAGGTAAAGACAGAGGTTGTGATAGAGATAGAGCGTTAGAGATATAGAATTAGAGATAGTTATAGAGTTAGAGATAGAGATAGAGAGTTAGAGATGGGATAGAGACAGAGACACAGATCGCGATAGATGGAGATAGAGATAGAGATATCGATATAGATATAGATAGAGATAGAGAGTTAGAGATTGAACAGAGACAGAGATAGCAATAGAGATAGAGATAGCGATAGAGATAGAAATATCAATAGAGATAGCGATTGAGATAAAGATAGGGATAGAGATAGCGATAGAGATATAGATATAGATAGTGATAGAGATAGAGATAGATATATAGATAGAGACAGAGATAGAGATAGAGATAGGGATAGAGATAGGGCAGTGATAGGGATAGAGATAGAGACAGAGACAGAGACAGAGATAGAGATAGAGATAGAGATAGAGATAGAGATAGAGATAGAGATAGAGATAGAGATAGCGATAGGGATAGGGATATAGATAGGGCAGCGATAGGGATAGAGACACAGACTGAGACACAGGCAAAGACAGAGATAGAGTTAGAGGTATAGACAGAGATAGCGATAGAGATAGCGATAGTGATAGAGAGAGATATAGAGATAGAGATAGATATGGGGATAGATATATAGATAGAGATAGAGATAGAGACAGGGATAGCGATAGGGATAGAGATAGAGATAGAGATAGTGATAGAGACAGAGATAGGGATAGGGATAGAGATAGAGATAGAGATCGAGAATGAGGTAGAGACAGAGATAGAGATAGAATTAGAGACAGAGGTAGAGGTAGCGGTAGGGATAGAGATCTAGTTAGAGATAGAGATAGTTAGAGGTAGAGAGAGTTAGAGATAGAGATAGTGATAGAGACAGAGATAGGGATAGAGATAGAGATAGAGAAAGATATAGAATTAGAGACAGAGGTAGTGGTAGAAGTAGAGATAGTTAGAGATAGATAGAGATAGTTAGAGATAGAGATAGTTAGAGATAGAGATAGGGATAGAGATAGACATAGAGATATAGATAGAGATAAGGATATTGATAGAGACAGAGATAGAGGTAGAGATAGAGATGGAGGTAGAGATAGAGATAGAGACAGATGGAGATAGAGATAGAGATAAAGTTAGCAATACCGATAGAGATAGAGATAGAGATAAAGATAGAGATAGAGATAGCGATAGCGATAGAGATAGAAATAGGGATAGCGATAGAGATAGCGATAGCGATATCGATAGAGATAGAGATAGGGATAGCGATAGAGATAGCGATATCGATAGAGATAGAGATAGAGATAGAGATAGAGATAGGGATAAAGATAAAGATAGAGATAGAGATAGAGATATAGATAGATATATAGATAGAGATAGATATATAGATAGAGATAGATATATAGATAGAGATAGAGATAGAGATAGAGATAGAGATAAGGATATTGATAGAGACAGAGATAGAGGTAGAGATAGAGATAGAGACAGATGGAGATGGAGATAGAGATATTGATTGAGATAGAGATAGAGAGACAGAGAATTAGAGACAGAGGTAGAGGTAGAGATAGAGATAGTGACAAGGATAGAGATAGAGATAAAGATAGAGTTAGTGATAGAGATGGAGATAGCGATAGCGATAGAGATAGAAATAGGGATCGAGAATTTGATGGGGATAGAGATAGAGATTGTGATAGAGGTAGAGATAGAGATCGAGATCGAGTTAGTGATAGAGGTAGAGATAGCGATAGCGATAGAGATAGAAATAGGGATAGCGATAGAGATAGCGATATCGATAGAGATAGAGATACGGATAAAGATAGAGATAGAGATTGAGATAGAGATAGAGATAGAGATAGAGATTGTGATAGAGATAGAGATAGAGATAGAGATAGAAATAGGGATAGCGATAGAGATAGCGATATCGATAAAGATAGAGATAGCGATAGAGATAGGGATAAAGATAGAGATAGAGATTGAGATAGAGATAGAGATAGGGATTGAGATAGAGATAGAGATAGAGATAGAGATAGAGATAGCGATAGAGAATTTGATGGGGATAGAGATAGAGATAGAGATAGAGATAGAAATAGCGATAGAGAATTTGATGGGGATAGAGATAGAGATAGAGATAGAGATAGAGATAGAGATCGAGAATTTGATGGGGATAGAGATAGAGATAGAGATAAGGATATTGATAGAGACAGAGATAGAGTAAGAGATAGAGACAGAGGTAGAGATAGAAATAGATATAGAGATAGAGATAGGGATAGAGATAAAGATAGAGATAGAGATGGAGATGTAGATAGAGACAGAGATAACTATAGAGATAGAGATAGCGATAGAGATCAAATTTATATTCGGAAGAAAATCAGTCGGGTCATTCGCATGAAAGTGTTGGTAGCCTATTTCGGGTTGTCTCAGGCCCCGCCCTATACGCTGTACAGCAGGTGGGACTGTGTCTATTGTACGCCCGCAGCAAAGCTGACTTCTACCCCATTCATTGATATTCAGGACAGCAAGTCGAGAGCTGGCATCGGATTGAAATGTACCCGCAGGGAAACGCAGATCAAAAAAGAGCTGATTGTCAAGCGAAAGCTTGGGTGAAGAATTGATCGGTGGAATTGGACCGATCACTTGGCTTTACGCCCCTCCCGAAATTCACCTCAATGCACCGCCTCCCCCCCCCTCTGTGCCAGATCCCAGGTCAAATTGCTACCCCACAACGTTTCGTAACTCGGAAGCAGGGTTGTTGACGGTGAGAGATCGAAGACACAGTCGTGGACGGCCGTTGATCGGAGTGTCGAGATGGTGTGAGGCGGGCCTGATGCTGGTGGGCGGGCGGGACAGATTGCGTGGTTGATCACAGAATATCAATCGTTAGACTCTCAGCTTACCGCCTGGCCATTGCGCTCGGGAAATGCATTGCAGCAGCATGCAAAAACACTCCACAATCGCAACAGCTCCCAGCGATACGCCCATCACAATATGTTTCTTAATTCACATGATGTGCGCTTCACTGTTGCCCATCACTCATTTCCCTTAACTGAGTGCCTCGCTAGTCCATGGCAGGGGGCAAGTTAAGAGTCGGCCACATTGCTGTGGGTCTGGAGTCACATATCGGCCAGACCGGGTAAGGGCGGCAGATTTCCTTCCCTAAAGGACATCAGTCAGCCGGACTGGGTTCTTCCGACAATCCGAGAGCCACCATTACTGACACGGGCTGTTTATCTATTGAACGAACGGAATTTAAATTCCCCAGCTGCCGTGGTGGCATTCGAACTCATGTCTCCGGATCAACAGTCCAGGCCTCTGGTTCGCTGGTCCAAAGAAAGGGTGCACTCGCTTTGGAGGCAGCTCCGAGAAGGTGCACTCGGTTGATTCACTCGACGGACACGATGGCCGGAAATGGCTTCCTTCTGTTCTATGTTTCTATGATTCCGGAGATTGACTTATGAGGAAAGGTGGAGGAGGTTGGGCCTCTACTCATTCCAGTTCAGAAGAAAGAGAGGTGATCTTATCGAAACGCATCAGATTATGAGGGGGCTTGACAAGAGAGGATGTTTCCACTGATAGGGGAAACATAGAAACATAGAAAATAGCTTCAGGAGCAGGCCATTCGGCCCTTCGAGCCTGCCCCACCATTCAATATGATCATGGCTGATCATGCAACTTCAGTACCCCACTCCTGCCTTCTCTCCATACCCCCTGATCCCTTTAGCCGTAAGGGCCACATCTAACTCGCTCTTGAATATATCCAATTAACTGGCCCCCAACAACTTTCTGCGGTAGAGAATTCCACAGGTTCACAATTCTCTGAGTGAAGAAGTTTCTCCTCATCTCGGTCCTAAATGGCTTAGCCCTTATCCTTAGACTGTGAGCCCTGGTTCTGGACTTCCCCAACATCGGGAACATTCTTCCTGCATCTAACCTGTCCAGTCCCGTCAGAATTTTATATGTTTCTATGAGATCCCCCTCTCATTCTTCTAAATTCCAGTGAATATAAGTCTAGTCGAACCAGTCTTTCTTCGTATGTCAGTCCTGCCATCCCGGGAATCAGTCTGGTGAACCTTCGCTGCACTCCCTCAACAGCAAGAATGTCCTTCCTCAGATTAGGAGACCAAAACTGTACACAATACTCCAGGTGTGGTCTCACCAAGGCCCTGTACAACTGCAATAAGACCTCCCTGCTCCTGTACTCAAATCCTCTCGCTATGAAGACTGGAACTAGGGGGCATAGTCTTAGAATAAGGGGCTGCCAATTTAATGAGAAATAGGGGCCAGGAGTGGGCCATTCGGCCCCTCGAGCCTGCTCCGCCATTTAATACAATCATGTCTGATCCGTTCATGGACCCAGCTCCACTTCCCGAGTTAAAACTGAGATGAGGAGGAATTTCTTCTCTCAGAGGGTTGTAAATCTGTGGAACTCGCTGCCTCAGAGAGCTGTGGGAGCCGGGACATTGAATATATTTAAGACAGAGATAGACAGTTCCTTAACCGATAAGGGGGCGGGCAGGGAAGTGGAGCTGGGTCCATGATCGGATCAGCCATGATCGTATTAAATGGCGGGGCAGGCTCGAGGGGCCGATTGGCCCACTCCTGCCCCTGTTTCTCGTGTTGTGAAGCGCTCAGAGGCCAGTTCAGCATCGCCCTCCAGAGTTGAGAAACGGGGGACAGAGCGAGCGAGAGACGGAGGTACAGATGGACGCAGAGGTGAAGTTAGTGTCAGGGCAGGCGGGGGGGGGGGGAGTGGGAAGAGGTGGATTTTTCACCCCAAATGCCGAGGCAGAGGAAAAGGTGTAGCAGCAGCACAATTCTCTGAAAAATCGAGACGGTGAGACAGATACAGCTCTCGATACACGCCAACGTTTCAGGTACATGGTCCGACGATGCAATAAGGAGCAGGTGTACATCGCACAGTTGTATCAATTGGAATACAGAAAAGGCAAAGCATTGAAAGAGATACAGGTAGAAATTATAGAGATGGCATTACATGCTCTTTTACATACAGCGGCAGAGAGGTAGATAGATACAGGAGAGGGGCTTAGAGGCAGATACAGATTAGGAAGTAGTGATGGTCAATTTCAGCAGCAACGCAGGAAGGGCTCGGTAGTGGATAGACATCGAAAGGGACACAGAGATAGGGAGCGAGCTTCGCACTCGAGGCACGCTGTCACACTGCAGTGCAGACACAGATAGAGATACAGAGAGAGGCAGCAAAGAATCTCGCTTTGGCGACAGGCATCGACAGACGAAGACCGAGGAGGAGGTACGAAGGTGGTGGCCGAGGCAGAAGAGAGAGAAGAGGAGAGTGAAGGGGAGAGCGAGGCGGAAAGATCGACTCAAACCCAGTGGCTGTCCATGGAGGGGGAGTTGAGGCGGCCATTAGTCGAGCGGCCGCTGGATTCTCGGCATCTGGAGGGACAAGAACACATGCACAAGTGATCAGATTATCAGACGTCCACGCAGTCAACAGAAGTGCTCAACGATGCAATGCTACCCCATTCAAATATGACGTCAAGGTCCACGGCATGGCCCTGGACAAGGTGCACCATTTCCCATACATCGGCAGCCGCGTATGAACAAGGGCAGACATTGGCGACGAGGACCAACACCGCCTCCAGTGGGCCAGTGCAGCCTTCGGCCGCCTGAGGCAAAGAGTGTTCGAAGACCAGGCCCTCAAATCCACCACCCAGCTCATGGTCGACAGGGCTGTAGTGATACCCGCCCTCCTGTGTAGCTCAGAGACACGGACCATGTACAGTAGATACCTTACCCCCAGCACCCAGCTCATGGTCTACAGGGCTGTAGTGATACCCACCCTCCTGTATGGCTCAGAGACATGGACCATGTACAGTAGATACCTCACCCCCAGCACCCAGCTCATGGTCTACAGGGCTGTAGTGATACCCACCCTCCTGTATGGCTCAGAGACACGGACCGTGTACAGTAGCTATCTCACCACCAGCACCCAGCTCATGGTCTACAGGGCTGTAGTAATACCCGCCCTCCTGTATGGCTCAGAGACACGGACCGTGTACAGTAGCTATCTCACCCCCACCACCCAGCTCATGGTCTACAGGGCTGTAGTGATACCCACCCTCCTGTATGGCTCAGAGACATGGACCATGTACAGTAGGTATCTCACCCCCACCATCCAGCTCATGGTCAACAGGGCTGTAGTGATACCCACCTCCTGTATGGCTCAGAGACACGGACCATGTACAGTAGGTATCTCACCCCCACCACCCAGCTCATGGTCTACAGGGCTGTAGTGATACCCACCTCCTGTATGGCTCAGAGACATGGACCATGTACAGTAGACACCTCAAGTCGCTGGAGAAATACCACCAACGCTGTCTCCGCAAGATCCCACAAATCCCCCGGGAGGACAGACGCACCAACGTTAGCGTCCTCGACCAGGCCCAACATCCCCAGCATCGAAGCACTGACCACACTCGACCAGCTCCGCTGGGCGGGGCCACATTGTCCGCATGTCCCCCCAGACACGAGACTCCCAAAGCAAGCGCTCTACTCGGAACTCCTTCACGGGCAAGCGAGCCAAAGGTGGGCAGAGGAAACGTTACAAGGGACACACCCCTCCCCTGATAAAGTGCAACATCCCCACCCACACCTGGGAGACCCCGGCCCAAAGACCAGGCTGCCCGAAGTGGAGGAAGTGCATCCGGGAGGGCGCTGAGCACCTCGGGTCTCGTCGCCAATTGCGTGCAGAAAGCAAGCGCAGGCAGCGGAAGGAGCGTGCGGCAAACCAGTCCCACCCTCCCTTTCCCTCAACATCTATCTGTCCCACCTGTGACAGGGACTGTGGACTTTTCAGTCACCAGAGAACTCGTGTTAGAGTGGAAGCAACTGTTCCTCGATTCCGAGGGGCCGCCTCTGATAATGACGATGAACAATACTACTCTACTCATTTTATACCCACTCCAATGTTCAAAGTTACCCCTGGGAGAGAGAGAGAGCCGCAGAGACAGAGAGCTTGAAACATTCATCTCAACACAGACTGGTGGATTAAGCAGAACTTATATTTACAACATTTATATAGTGCCTTCAACATAGTGAGACATCACAAGGCACTTCACAGGAGTAATATGAGATTTTTATTGAATTTGACACCCGAGCCCTGTACAGGGAGGGTATTGGTGAGGCCACACCTGGAGTACTGCGTGCAGTTTTGCTCTCCGTATTTACGAAAGGATACACTTGCTTTGGAGGCAGTTCAGAGAAGGTTCACTCGGTTGATTCCGGGGATGAGGGGGTTGACTTATGAGGAAAGGTTGAGGAGGTTGGGTCTCTACTCATTGGAGTTCAGAAGAATGAGAGGTGATCTTATCGAAACGTATCAGATTATGAGGGGGGCTCGACAAGGTGGATGCAGAGAGGATGTTTCCACTGATGGGGGAGACTAGAACTAGGGGGCATGGTCTTAGAATAAGGGGCCGCCCATTTAAAACTGAGATGAGGAGGGATTTCTTCTCTCAGAGGGTTGTAAATCTGTGGAACTCGCTGCCTCAGAGAGCTGTGGAAGTCGGGACATTGAATATATTTAAGACAGAGATAGACAGTTTCTTAACCGATAAGGGGGCGGGCAGGGAAGTGGAGCTGGGTCCATGATCGGATCAGCCACGATCATATTAAATGGCGGAGCAGGCTCGAGGGGCCGAATGGGCCCACTCCTGCTCCTATTTCTTATGTTCTTAATGTCATGAAATGTCCCAAGATGTTTCACAGCAGGGTTACAAGACAAGACAGATGAATTTCAAACTGAGCCGCGCAAGACTAAATTTGGGCAGGTGACCAAAAGCTGGGTCAAAGAGTTCGGTTTTAAGGAGCATCTTGAAGGAGGAGAGAGAGGTGGAGAGCTTTAGGGAGGGAGTTCCAGAGCTTGGGGCCCAGGCAACAGAAGGCACGGCCACCGATGGTGGAGCGATTATAATCAGGGATGGTCAAGAGGGCAGAATTAGAGGAACGCAGAGATCTCGGGGGGTTACAGAGATAGGGAGGAGGGCGAGGGAGGGATTTGAACAGGAGGATGAGAATTGTAGGGACTGGAGGAGGTTACAGAGATAGGGAGGGAGGCGAGGGAGGGATTTGAACAGGAGGATGAGAATTGTAGGGGCTGGAGGAGGTTACAGAGATAGGGAGGGAGGCGAGGGAGGGATTTGAACAGGAGGATGAGAATTGTCTGGGCTGGAGGAGGTTACAGAGATAGGGGGGGGGGACGAGGGAGGGATTTGAACAGGAGGATGAGAATTGTAGGGGCGGGAGGAGGTTACAGAGATAGGGAGGGGGGCGAGGGAGGGATTTGAACAGGAGGATGAGAATTGTAGGGGCTGGAGGAGGTTACAGAGATAGGGAGGGGGGTGAGGGAGGGATTTGAACAGGAGCATTAGAATTGTAGGGGCTGGAGGAGGTTACAGAGATAGGGAGGGGGCAAGGGAAGGATTTGAACAGGAGGATGAGAATTGTCGGGGCGGGAGGAGGTTACAGAGATAGGGAGGGGGCGAGGGAGGGATTTGAACAGGAGCATTAGAATTGTAGGGGCTGGAGGAGGTTACAGAGATAGGGAGGGGGCGAGGGAGGGATTTGAACAGGAGGATAAGAATTGTCGGGGCGGGAGGAGGTTACAGAGATAGGGAGGGGGCGAGGGTGGGATTTGAACAGGAGCATTAGAATTGTAGGGGCTGGAGGAGGTTACAGAGATAGGGAGGGGGCGAGGGAGGGATTTGAACAGGAGGATGAGAATTGTCGGGGCGGGAGGAGGTTACAGAGATAGGGAGGGGGCGAGGGTGGGATTTGAACAGGAGGATGAGAATTGTCGGGGCTGGAGGAGGTTACAGAGATAGGGAGGGGGTGAGGGAGGGATTTGAACAGGAGGATGAGAATTGTCGGGGCTGGAGGAGGTTACAGAGATAGGGAGGGGGGCGAGGGAGGGATTTGAACAGGAGGATGAGAATTGTCGGGGCTGGAGGAGGTTACGGAGATAGGGAGGGGAGGGCGAGGGAGCGATTTGAACAGGAGGATGAGAATTGTAGAGGCTGGGGGAGGTTACGGAGATAGGGCGGGGGGCGAGGGAAGGGTTTGTAAACAAGGATGAGAATTTGATGAATGTTGTTAACAGATCTGATGTAATAGATGAGATTAATGACTGGAGTTAATAACGTTATCTGTTTGAATTACCTTTGCTGCTGTTGAACATAAGAAATAGGAGCAGGAGTGGGCCATTCGGCCCCTCGAGCCTGCTCCGCCATTTAATACGATCGTGGCTGATTGTCGATTTCAAACCCACTTCCTGCCCGCTCTACATATCCATTAATTCTCATAGTTCCCCAAAAATATATTCAAGACCGAGCCTCTGCAAACCTCTGAGGCAGAAAATTCCAGAATTACACCACCCTCTGAGTGAAGAAATTCCTCCTCACCTCCGTCCTAAATGTCCGACCACTTATCCTGAGACTGTGACCTTTGGTTCTCGACGCCCCAGCCCAGGGAAACATTCTCCCCGCATCTACCCTGTCAAGCCCTGTAAGCATTGTGCGTGTTTCAATGAGATCCCCTCTGATTCTTCTAAACTCCAGTGAATATCGGCCTAGTCTGCTCAATCTCTCCTCATACGACAGTCCTGCCCTCCCAGGAATCAGTCTGGTGAACCTTCGCTGCACTCCCTCTACGGCAAGTGTATCCTTCCTTAGGTAAGGAGACCCGAACTGCATAAAAGTCGGTACATGGAGTTCAGTCGCAGATCAGACATGATCTTATTGAATGATGGAACAGGCTCGAGGGGCTGAATGGGCCTCCTCCTGTTCCTGTGTATCAGGCTCGAGGGGCTGAATGGGCCTCCTCCTGTTCCTGTGTAACAGGCTCGAGGGGCTGAATGGGCCTCCTCCTGTTCCTGTGTATCAGGCTCGAGGGGCTGAATGGGCCTCCTCCTGTTCCTGTGTATCAGGCTCGAGGGGCTGAATGAGCCTCCTCCTGTTCCTGTCTAACAGGCTCGAGGGGCTGAATGGGCCTCCTGTTCCTGTGTAACAGGCTCGAGGGGCTGAATGAGCCTCCTCCTGTTCCTGTCTAACAGGCTCGAAGGGCTGAATGGGCCTCCTCCTGTTCCTGTGTATCAGGCTCGAGGGTTAGAATGGGCCTCCTCCTGTTCCTGTCTAACAGGCTCGAGGGGCTGAATGGGCCTCCTCCTATTTCTCTACTTCCCTGCCCGCTCCACATAACCCATCACTCCCTTATCGTTCAATAATCTGTCTATCTCTGTCTTAAATATATTCAATGTCCCGGCTTCCACAGCTCTCTGAGGCAGCGAGTTCCACAGATTTACAACCCTCTGAGAGAAGAAATTCCTCCTCATCTCAGTTTTAAATGGGCGGCCCCTTATTCTAAGACCATGCCCCCTAGTTCTAGTCTTCCCCCATCAGTGGAAACATCCTCTCTGCATCCACCTTGTCGAGCCCCCCTCATAATCTGATACGTTTCGATAAGATCACCTCTCATTCTTCTGAACTCCAATGTGTAGAGGCCCAACCTGCTCAACCTTTCCTCATAAGTCAACCCCCCTCATCCCCGGAATCAACCGAGTGAACCTTCTCTGAACTGCCTCCAAAGCAAAGTGTATCCTTTCGTAAATACGGAGAGCAAAACTGTGCACGCAGTACTCCAGGTGTGGCCTCACCAAAACCCTGCATCACTGTGGCAAGATTTCTTTACCCTTATCCTCCATTCGTTTTGAAACAAAGGCCTGTTATGTCTGTGAACCTAACCTGTGTGTCAGACTTGCCACTAGGGGGCACAGCTGCGGGAGGCCTGAGGGTCACCTCTGCACTCTGGGCAGGCAGGTACAAAAGGCAGCCCACCACACTGGTGCCTCACTTTGGAGTTACATTAAAGAGACCAAGGTCACAACGGCTCGCGCTCACATCACAGTCCCGTGGAGTTATTCTGAACTGAACAACTGGCGACGAGGGTAGGATCATGAACTTTCACGCGGAAATAGCTGCCGTTGGTATTCTTGAGAGAGTTGTTGCGGGTGACGCCTTCGTTGAACGTGTCGGCCAGCACTTCGTGGCCACTGAGCTGGACACGGCTCAGACGGAGGCCGGGCGCAGGGCGGTTCTCCTCACTGCCCTGCGAGTCGTCGGTATGTGGCCGCCGCAAAAATCCCAGACAAGCCAACGGGCAAGACTTACGCAGAGCTGCGCGCGCTGGCTCGGGAACACCTCCAGCCGAAGGAGAGCATCGTGACGGCCAGGGATCACTTTTCCGCGCACCATCGCTCCGCAGGGTCTGAACGTGGCGAGCTTTCTCGCCGGCCGAAGGCGCCTTGCGGGACCGTGCGAAATTGAGGCAGCTTTTGTTGGGAAACGTCGCGGGACTTTCTTGCGCTCGGAATGGGCCAGGAGGCCAGCCTCCGCCAACGAGTGTCTGCAGAATGCTTCGACCCGAGCAAGGCCGCCACGAAAACCCAGCCGTCCACATCATCGAGCGGCAATGGGAAACAGATATCTTCACAGCATCGTAGCTCAGCGGCAACAAGCATGACACGTAAGTTAGGTTCAGAAACATAACAAGGCCAACATAGAAACATGGAAAAGAGGTGCAGGAGCAGGCCATTCGGCCCTTCGAGCCTGCACCGCCATTCAATGAGTTCATGGCTGAACATGCAACTTCAGTACCCCATTCCTGCTTTCTCACCATACCCCTTGATCCCCCGAGTAGTAAGGACTAAATATATTCAAAAAGGAGTTAGATGAGGTCCTTACTGCTAGGGGGATCAAGGGGTATGGCGAGAAAGCAGGAATGGGGTACTGAAGTTGAATGTTCAGCCATGAACTCATTGAATGGCGGTGCAGGCTAGAAGGGCCGAATGGCCTACTCCTGCACCTATTTTCTATGTTTCTATGTTTCTATGACTTCATCTAACTCCCTTTTGAATATATTTAGTGAATTGGCCCCAACAACTTTCTGTGGTAGAGAATTCCACAGGTTCACCACTCTCTGGGTGAAGAAGTTTCTCCTCATCTCGGTCCTAAATGGCTTACCCCTTATCCTTAGACTGTGAGCCCTGGTTCTGGACTTCCCCAACATCGGGAACATTCTTCCTGCATCGAACCTGTCTAAACCCGTCAGAATTTTAAACGTTTCTATGAGGTCCCCTCTCATTCTTCTGAACTCCAGTGAATACAAGCCCAGTTGATCCAGTCTTTCTTGATAGGTCAGTCCCGCCATCCCGGGAATCAGTCTGGTGAACCTTCGCTGCACTCCCTCAATAGCAAGAATGTTCTTCCTCAAGTTAGGAGACCAAAACTGAACACAATATTCCAGGTGTGGCCTCACCAAGGCCCTGTACAACTGCAGTAAGACCTCCCTGCTCCTATACTCAAATCCCCTAGCTATGAAGGCCAACATGCCATTTGCCTTCTTCACCGCCTGCTGTACCTGCATGCCAACCTTCAATGGCTGATGTACCATGACACCCAGGTCTCGTTGCACCTCCCCTTTTCCTCATCTGTCGCCATTCAGATAATAGTCTGTCTCTCTGTTTTTACCACCAAAGTGGATAACCTCACATTTATCCACATTATACTTCATCTGCCATGCATTTGCCCACTCACCTAACCTGTCCAAGTCGCTCTGCAGCCTCTTAGCGTCCTCCTCGCAGCTCACACCGCCACCCAGCTTAGTGTCATCCGCAAACTTGGAGATATTACACTCAATTCTTTCCCAAGTGTTCCCTGCACGTTAACCTTCTGTGCACAAGGACCCCCGGTCCTGCTGAACCCCAACACTTCCGAGCCGCTCGCAAACATTTCCGCGATATTTGTATTTTCCTACCAAAGCGATTAACGTCACGTTTCCCTCGGACGGCGGGCGGAGGAGACGAGACCACGGGCGCCGTCGGTCCACGCACGCCCCGACTTCCACTCCCGCGGCCGCCGGCGACTTCGAAGGCCGACGGCTGTGCGACGCAGGACACCACGGCGGATTGGCCGCGCCGGTTTCGACGCTCCCCGGGCGACGCGCACAACTTGGAAGCAGATTGAACAGGAGAGTGATAGACATCGAGAAGACAGAGGCAGGCTGGTGGCGTGGGCGGGCACGTGGCAGAAGCAGTTTAGTGCGGAAAAGTGCATTTTAGTCGGGGGGGGGGGTGCGGGGGGGGGGTGGGGTTGGGGGAGCAAGGGGCAACAATTGTAAACACAAGGGTACAATCCAAAAGAGGGCAGGTGGACAGAGAGACCCGGGGGTACGGGTGCGCGAATCGTTGAAGGTGGCAGGGCAGGTTGAGAAAGTCGACGGGAACCTGGGCGTCATGTGTCTTACATTATTGTATATAACTGTATCCCCACATGCTATACATGACTGTAATAAGATATGAGCTGTAAGAACCAGCATACCTTACCACCAGGGGTGCACTTGCAAGAGACAGGTATATAAGGGGAGGTCTCAGGCAAGTGCAGCGTTCCAGAGGTGTGAAATGAAAGGTTCAGGTCCAGAGTGACCTTGACTTCACGACATGCCTCGTGTGAATCTGTACTGAGGGGACAGGACTTTACACCGGGCATAAGTTGAGGCACAGAGCACAAAAGCAAGGAGGTTACGACAAAGCTTTCTGCAGCACTGGTGCGGCCAGAACTGGAGTATCGCGTCCAATTCTGGGCGACGGACTTCAGGACGGATCTGAAGGCCTTGGAGAGGGTGCAGAGGGAGACGCATGGTTCCAGGGATGAGGATAGACTGGAGAAGCCGGGGTTCATCTCCTTGGAGCAGAGAAGGTCGAGAGGAGATTTGACGGAGGTGTTCACAATCGTGTGGAGGGGTCTGGACGGAATATATTGAGAGGACGTGTTGTGCGGGGCGGACTGGTTGGGCTAGGGGTGCTCTTTGGCTTTCTGCCATTGTTCGTGGGTTTATACGTAAGAACAAACGAAATCGGAGCAGGAGTGGGCCCATTCGGCCCCTCGAGCCTGCTCCGCCATTTAATACGATCATGGCTGATCCGATCATGGACCCAGCTCCACTTCCCTGCCCGCCCCCTTATCTGTTAAGGAACTGTCTATCTCTGTCTTAAATATATTCAATGTCCCGGCTTCCACAGCTCTCTGAGGCAGCGAATTCCACAGATTTACAACCCTCTGAGAGAAGAAATTCCTCCTCATCTCAATTTGAAATGGACGGCCTCTTATTCTAAGACCATGCCCCCTAGTTCTAGTCTCCCCCATCGGTGGAAACATCCTCTCTGCATCCACCTTGTCGAGCCCTCTCCTAATCTGATACGTTTCGATAAGATCACCTCTCATTCTTCTGATTTCCAATGAGTAGAGGCCCAAACTCTTCAACCTTTCCTCATAAATCAAGCTCCTCATCCCTGGAATCAACCGAGTGAACCTTCTCTGAACTGCCTCCAAAGCACAGATAGATAGAGAGGCAGACAGACTTGATCGAGGTGTTCAAAATCATGAGGGGTCGGGACAGAGTACATAGAGAGAAAGTGTTCCCATTGGCGGAAGGGTCAAGAACCAGAGGACACGGATTTAAGGTGATTGGAAGAACCAAAGGCGACACGAGGATAAACCTTTTTACGCAGCGAGAGGTTAGGATCTGGAATGCACTACCTGAGAGGTATAGAAACATAGAAAATAGGTGCAGGAGCAGCCCATTGGGCCCTTCGAGCCTGCACCACCATTCAATATGATCATGGCTGATCATGCAACTTCAGTACCCCACTCCTGCCTTCTCTCCATACCCACTGATCCCTTTAGCCGTAAGGGCCACATCTAACTCCCTTTTGAATATATCCAACGAACTGGCCCCAACAACTTTCTGCGGTAGAGAATTCCACAGGTTCACAATTCTCTGGGTGAAGAAGTTTCTCCTCATCTCGGTCCTAAATGGCTTACCCCTTATCCTTAGACTGTGAGCCCTGGTTCTGGACTTCCCCAACATCGGGAACATTCTTCCTGCATCTAACCTGTCTAAACCCGTCAGAATTTGATATGTTTCTATGAGATGCCCTCTCATTCTTCTAAATTCCAGTGAATATAAGCCCAGTTGATCCAGTCTTTCTTCACATGTCAATCCTGCCATCCCGGGAATCAGTCTGGTGAACCTTCGCTGCACTCCCTCAATAGCAAGAATGTCCTTCCTCAGATTAGGAGACCAAAACTGCACACAATATTCCAGGTGTGGCCTCAACAAGGACCTGTACAACTGCAGTAAGAACTCCCTGCTCCGATCGTCAAATCCTCTCGCTATGAAGGCCAACATACCATTTGCCTTCTTCACCGCCTGCTGTACCTGCATGCCAACAGACTCAATCGTGGCTTTCAAAAGGGTGTTGGATAAGTACCTGTAGGAAATGAATGTGCGGGGCTACGGGGAATGGGCGGGGGGAGTGGAACTGGTTGAAGTGCTCTTGCAGAGAGCCGTCACGGGCTCGAGTGGCTGATTGGCCCTTTCTGTGCTGTAACCATTCTGTGATTCTATGATTGTATGATAGGCAAATGGACAGAGACGACCGACACAGTATTAAAAGAAGGAAGATTGTACCAAACGAACTGAAATTATAGACAGTTACAGCTGGATTCTCACTGCAATTAAATAAATTAATTGAGTGCTAAACCAGTAGCGAACCTGGGTTAGACCACACTTGGAGCACTGTGCACAGTTCTGGTCTCCATATACCTGGGTTAGACCACACTTGGAGCACTGTGCACAGTTCTGGTCTCTATATACCTGGATTAGACCACACTTGGAGCACCGTGCACAGTTCTGGTCTCTATATACCTGGTTAGACCACACTTGGAGCACTGTGCACAGTTCTGGTCTCCATATACCTCGGTTAGACCACACTTGGAACACCGTGCACAGTTCTGGTCTCCATATACCTCGGTTAGACCACACTTGGAGCACTGTGAACAGTTCTGGTCTCTATATACCTCGGTTAGACCACACTTGGAGCACCGTGCACAGTTCTGGTCTCTATATACCTGGGTTAGACCACACTTGGAGCACTGTGAACAGTTCTGGTCTCCATATACCTGGGTTAGACCACACTTGGAGCACTGTGCACAGTTCTGGTCACCATAAAAAGGATATTGAGACACTGGAGAGGACGCAGAGAAGATTTACAAGGACGATACCAGTAATGCGAGGGTGTACATATCAGGAAAGGATGAACAGGCCGGGTCTCTTTCCTCTTGAGGCGTGACCTAATCGAGGTGTTTGAAACGATGGAAGGTTTTGATCGATTGGATACAGAGAGAACGTTCCCACTTATGGGGAAGAGTATAATGAGAGACCATCAATATAAGACAGTCACCCAGAAACCCAACAGAGAATTCAGGAGAAACTTCTTTACCCAGAGAGTGAAGGCAGTTCAGAGAAGGTTCACTCGGTTGATTCCGGGGATGAAGGGGTTGTCTTATGAGGAAAGGTTGAGCAGGTTGGGCCTCTACTCATTGGAATTCAGAAGAATGAGAGGCGATCTTATTGAAACGTGTAAGATTCTGAGGGGGCTCGACAAGGTGGATGCAGAGAGGATGTTTCCACTGATGGGGGAGACTAGAACTAGGGGGCATGGTCTCAGAATAAGGGGTCGCCCTTTTAAAACTGAGATGAGGAGGAATTTCTTCTGGTGAATCTGTGGAATTCGCTGCCTCAGAGAACTGTGGAAGCCGGGACATTGAATAGATATAAGGCAAAGATAGACAGATTTTTGAGTGATAAGGGGCTAAGTGGGCGGGCAGGGAAGTGGAGCTGAGTCCATGATCAGATCAGCCATGATCGTATTAAATGGCGGAGCAGGCTCGAGGGGCCGAATGGCTCACTCCTGCTCCTATTCCTTATGTTGCTATGTTATGGTGGTAAGAATGTGCAACTCGCGACCACAGGGAGAGGTTGAGGCGAATATTATCGATGCGTTTAACAGGGGAGGGCGGGCGGGCTCGACAAGCCTATGAGGGAGAAGGGAACAGATAGATTTAGACGAGGAAAGACGGGAGGAGGCTTGACTGGAGCATACACGCCAGCACGGACTGGTTGGGCCAAATGGGCTGTTTCTGTGCCGTATACCCGACCTAATCCCAAAGGGAAGAGAGTACAGAGACAGCGAGGAAACCACACGAAGTTAGATTTAACGTGGGAAAAAGTGCCAAAGTGCAAAAGCATTAAGAAAGGAGGGAGAGAGAAAACAGGGAATTATAGCCTGACATCAGTAGTGGGGAAAATGTTGGAATCAATTATAAAGGATGAAATAGTAGCGCATTTGGAAAGCAGTGACAGGATCGGTCCAAGTCAGCATCGGTTTATGAAAGGGAAATCATGCTTGGCAAATCTTCTGGAATTTTTTGAGGATGTAACTAGTAGAGTGGACCAGGGAGAACCAGTGGATGTGGTGTATTTGGACTTTCAAAAGGCTTTTGACAAGGTTCCGCACAAGAGATTGGTGTGCAAAATTAAAGCACATGGTATTGGGGGTAATGTACTGACGTGGATAGAGAACTGGTCGGCAGACAGGAAGCAGAGAGTCGGGATAAACGGGTCCTTTTCAGAATGGCAGGCAGTGACTAGTGGAGTGCCACAGGTCTCAGTGCTGGGGCCCAAGCTCTTTACAATATACATTAATGATTTAGACGAAGGAATTGAATGTAATATCTCCAAGTTTGCAGATGACACTAAGCTGGGTGGCGGTGTGAGCTGTGAGGAGGATGCTAAGAGGCTGCAGGGTGACTTGGACAGGTTAGGTGAGTGGGCAAATGTATGGCAGATACAGTATAATGTGGATAAATGTGAGGTTATCCACTTTGGGGGCAAAAGCAGGAAGGCAGAATATTATCTGAATGGTGAGAGATTAGGGAAAGGGGAGGTGCAACGAGACCTGGGTGTCATGGTACATCAGTCATTGAAAGTTGGCATGCAGGTACAGCAGGCGGTGAAGAAGGCAAATGGTATGTTGGCCTTCATAGTGAGAGGATTTGAGTATAGGAGCAGGGAGGTCTTACTGCAGTTGTACAGGGCCTTGGTGAGGCCACACCTGGAATATTGTGTACAGTTTTGGTCTCCTAATCTGAGGAAGGACATTCTTGCTATTGAGGGAGTGCAGCGAAGGTTCACCAGACTGATTCCCGGGTTGGCAGGACTGACATATGAAGAAAGATTGGATTGACTTTCATCTACATATAGATTGGGCTAACCAAACTGGTAGCAATGCGGTGGAGGAGGATTTCCTGGAGTGTATTAGGGATGGTTTTCTAGACCAATATGTCGAGGAACCAACTGGAGAGCAGGCCATCCTAGACTGGGTGATGTGTAATGAGAAAGGGACTAATTAGCAATCTTGTTGTGCGAGGCCCATTGGGGAAGAGTGACCATAATATGGTAGAATTCTTTATTAGGATGGAGAATGAAACAGTTAATTCGGAAACTAGGGTCCTGAGCTTAAGGAAAGGTAACTTCGACGGTATGAGGTGTGAATTAGCTCGAATAGACTGGCAAAGGATACTTAAAGGGTTAACAGTGGATAAATAATGGCAAATATTTAAAGATCACATGGATGAACTTCAGCAATCGTACATCCCTGTCAGCAGTAAAAATAAAATGGGGAAGGTGACTCAACCGTGGCTGACAAGGGAAATTAAGGATAGTGTTAAAGCCAAGGAAGAGGCGGATAAATTGGCCAGAAAAAGCAGCAACCCTGAGGACTGGGAGAAATTTATAATTCAACAGAGGAGGACAAAGGGTTTAATTTGGAGGGGGAAAATAGAGTACGAGAGGAAGCTTGCAGGGAACATAAAAACTGACTGCAAAAGCTTCTATAAATATGTCAAGAGAAAAAGATTAGTGAAGACAAACGGAGGTCTCTTGCAGTCACATTCAGTTGAATTTATAATGGGGAACAAAGAAATAGCAGACCAATTGAACCAATACTTCGGTTCTGTCTTCACAAAGGAAGACACAAGTAACATTCCGAATATACTGGGGGACAGTGGGTCTAGTGAGAAGGAGGAACTGAAGGATATCCTTATTAGTCGGGAAATTGTGTTAGGGAAATTGATGGGATTGAAGTCCGATAAATCCCCGGGGCCTGATAGTCTGCATCCCAGAGTACTTTAGGAAGTGGCCCTAGAAATAGTAGATTCATTGGTGATCATTTTCCAACAATCTATCGACTCTGGATCAGTTCCTATGGACTGGAGGGTAGCTAATGTAACACCACTTTTAAAAAAGGGAGGGAGAGGGAAAGCGGGTAATTATAGACCAGTTAGCCTGACATCAGTCGTGGGGAAAATGTTGGAATCAATCATTAAGGATGAAATAGCAGCGCATTTAGAAAGCAGTGATAGGATCGGTCCAAGTCAGCGTGGATTTATGAAAGGGAAATCATGCTTGACGAATCTTCTGGAATTTTTTGAGGATGTAACTAGCAGAGTGGACAAGGGAGAACCAGTGGATGTGATGTATTTGGACTTTCAAAAGGCTTTTGACAAGATTCCACACAAGAGATTGATGTGCAAAATTAAAGCACATGGTATTGGGGGTAATGTACTGATGTGGATAGAGAACTGGTTGGCAGACAGGAAGCAGAGAGTCGGGATCAACAGGTCCTTTTCAGAATGGCGGGCAGTGACTAGTGGAGTGTCACAGGGCTCAGTGCTGGGATCCCAGCTATTTACAATATACATTAACGATTCAGATGAAGGAATTGAATGTAATATCTCCAAGTTTGCAGATGACATTAAACTGGGTGGCAGAGTGAGCTGTGTGGAGGATGCTAAGAGGCTGCAGATTGACTTGGACAGGTTAGGTGAGTGGGCAAATGCATGGCAGATGCAGTATAATGTGGATAAATGTGAGGTTATCCACTTTGGGGGCAAAATCAGAAAGGCAGAATATTATCTGAATGGTGACAGATTTGGAAAAGGGGCGGTGCAACGAGACCTGGGAGTCATGATTCATCAGCCATTGAATGTTGGCATGCAGGTACAGCAGGCGGTGAAGAAGGCAAATGGTATGTTGGCCTTCATAGCGAGAGGATTTGAGTATAGGAGCAGGGAGGTCTTACTGCAGTTGTACAGGGCCTTGGTGAGGCCACACCTGGAATATTGTGTACAGTTTTGGTCTCCTAATCTGAGGAAGGACATTCTTGCTGTTGAGGGAGTGCAGCGAAGGTTCACCAGACTGATTCCAGGGATGGCTGGACTGACATATGAGGAGAGACTGGATCAACTGGGCCTTTATACACTGGAATTTAGAAGGATGAGAGGGGATCTCATTGAAACGTATAAAATTCTGACAGGACTGGACAGGTTAGATGCAGGAAGAATGTTCCCGATGTTGGGGAAGTCCAGAACCAGGGCTCACAGTCTAAGAATAAGGGGTCAGCCATTTGGGACCGAGATGAGGAGAAACTTCTTCACTCAGAGAATTTTGAACCTGTGGAATTCTCTACCACAGAAAGTTGTTGAGGGCCAGTTCGTTGGATATATTCAAAAGGGAGTTAGATGTGGCCCTTACGGCTAAAGGGATCAGGGGGTGTGGAGAGAAGGCAGGAGTGGGGTACTGAGGGAATGATCAGCCATGATCAAATTGAATGGTGGGGCAGGCTCGAAGGGTCCAATGGCCTGCTCCTGCACCTATTTTCTATTTTGATAGAGGTAGGCTTAAACCAGCGTCTTAATGGTGGAGAGAGAGGTGGAGAGGTTTAGGGAGGGAATTCCAGAGCTTATGACCTGGGCAGCTGAAGGCACGGCCACCGATGGTGGAGCGATTAAAATCGGTGGGGGGGGGGAGGGCAAGCAGTTAATATCGCACATTTTTCGGAGGGTTGTAAGGCTGAAGGGGGTTAAAGAGATAGGGAGGGGGCGCAAGGTCCCCTGGCGGGATTTTAATACAAGGATGGGGATTTTAAACTCGAGGTGGTGTTGGACCGGGAACCAGTTTAAGGAGCATAACAGCAGAGAAGTCTTGCTACAGATATACAGGGTATTGGTGAGGCCACACCTGGAGTACTGCGTGCAGCTTTGCTCTCCGTATTTACGAAAGGATATACTTTGCTTTGGAGGCAGTTCAGAGAAGGTTCACTCGGTTGATTCCGGAGATGAGGGGGTTGACTTATGAGGAAAGGTTGAGGAGGTTGGGCCTCTACTCATTGGAGTTCAGAAGAATGAGAGGTGATCTTATCGAAACGTATCAGATTATGAGGGGGGCTCGACAAGGTGGATGCAGAGAGGATGTTCCCACTGATGGGGGAGACTGGAACTAGGGGGCATGGTCTTAGAATAAGGGGCCGCCCATTTAAAACTGAGATGAGGAGGAATTTCTTCTCTCAGAGGGTTGTAAATCTGTGGAACTCGCTGCCTCAGAGAGCTGTGGAAGGCGGGACATTGAATATATTTAAGACAGAGATAGACAGTTTCTTAACCGATAAGGGGGCGGGCAGGGAAGTGGAGCTGGGTCCATGATCGGATCAGCCATGATCGTATTGAATGGCGGAGCAGACTCGAGGGGCCGAATGGCCCACTCCTGCCCCTATTTCTTCGGTTCTGTTGTTAATAAGACCCTCACTCACACAGAAGCAGAGACTGACATATACCGTGTTAATTCCACAATCACGCACCAGAAACAATGAAGATTCTGAAGGAGATTAACAGAGCACTCGACGTGCCGTAGCCCAAAGGGCTCTGGACGGAGATCAGGAAAGTGGAATTAGGCTGGGTAGCTCTTTGTCGGCCGGCGCGGACAAGATGGGCCGAAATGGCCTCCTTCCGTGCTGTAAATGTCTCTGGTGCTATGATTGACAGGGTAGACGCGGGGAGAAATATTCGGGGAGGATGCTTTCCCTGGGCTGGGGAGTCTAGAACCAGGGCTCGCACAGACTCAGGATAAGGGGTCGGCCATTTAGGACTGAGGTGGGGAGGAATTTCTTCGCTCTGAGGGGGGGGTGAATATTTCAAAGTCCCCACCCCAGAGGACAGTGGAGGCTCAGTCTTTGAGTATATTCAAGGCTGAAGTTGATAGATTGCTGGACATTGAGGGAATCGAGGGATCTGGAGATCGGGCGGGAAGGTCGAGTTGAGTTCGAAGGTCGGCCATGATCTTATTGGATGGCGGAGCAGGCTCGAGGGGCCGAATGGCCGACTCCTGCTCCCAATTCTGATGCTCTTATGTAAATGTGGAACTCTCTCCCTCAAAAGTCTAAATCTCTGGACCGTGATGGTCAATTGGGAGCGTTTAGGACCGGTGTTGAAAGTTTGTTCGGTCAGTGTGTCAATGGCCATGGAGCCAAGGTGGGTGTATGGGGTTAGGTCACAGGTCAGCCATGATCTCATTGAATGGTGGAACCATGCTCAAGCGACTGAATGGACGACTCCCGTTCCTACATTTACCCTTACAAGCCTCCACTGTGTCCATCCATCAAACATCCTTCGAAAGTCCATGGACGAGAAATTCATTAGCGCCCCGGTGGGGGCATTAACTTTTGAAAAGTTGGAAAAACTTGCAGCAGTCACTATTCTTTCTCTCCCCCAGTGATATTCGGGTTTGAGCGCTCCAGGAGAGAGGAGGAGCGCTCGTTCAAGAGCTGACCACGTCTCTTAGGGCGCTAAAGTCCGAGAGCAAGGCGTTATATTGGCAGAGCGCAGTCCTCGCTTAAAGGGAAGGGCCGAAGATGTTGCATAAGTGGACCATACACAGTAGACACCTCAAGTCGCTGGAGAAATACCACCAACGCTGTCTCCGCAAGATCCTGCAAATCCCCCGGGAGGACAGACGCACCAACGTTAGTGTCCTCGACCAGGCCAACATCCCCAGCATCGAAGCACTGACCACACTCGACCAGCTCCACTGGGCGGGGCCACATTGTCCGCATGTCCCCCCAGACACGAGACTCCCAAAGCAAGCGCTCTACTCGGAACTCCTTCACGGGCAAACGAGCCAAAGGTGGGCAGAGGAAACGTTACAAGGGACACCCCTCCCTGATAAAGTGCAACATCCCCACCGACACCTGGGAGTCCCTGGCCCAAAGACCAGTCCGCCCTAAGTGGAGGAAGTGCATCCGGGAGGGCGCTGAGCACCTCGAGTCTCGTCGCCGAGAGCGTGCAGAGACCAAGCGCAGGCAGCGGAAGGAGCGTGCGGCAAACCAGTCCCACCCTCCCCTTCCCTCAACGTCTATCTGTCCCACCTGTGACAGGGTCTGTGGCTCTCGTATTGGACTGTTCAGTCACCCGAGAACTCGTGTTAGAGTGGGAGCAAGTCTTCCTCGATTCCCAGGGACTGCCTATGATGATGACAAACTAAACCCTTAGCGTAATGACCCGAGGCGTAACAGGAAGTGATAACCTACCGAATTTCCTACAATAAATTCCCAGACATGATTTCAATTCGTCAAGCACGACGCGCCCTTGACAAGTCGACACTGATCGAATTAACCACGGCTTATTAGACAGCAGTCACCTATAACACAGGGAAAACTTAACTGGTCTGGGATGTCCAAGCTTATGTTTCCACTGATGGGGGGAGACTAGAACTAGGGGGCATGGTCTTAGAATAAGGGGCCGCCCATTTAAAACTGAGTTGAGGAGGGATTTCTTCAAAGAGCAAGTTATTATTTAAATGGAGAAAGATTGCAAAGTGCCGCAGTACAGCGGGACCTGGGGGTTACTTGTACATGAAACACAAAAGGATAGTATGCAGGTACAGCAAGTGATCAGGAAGGGCCAATGGTATCTTGGCCTTTATTGCAAAGGGGATGGAGTATAAAAGCAGGGAAGTCTTGCTCCAGTTATACAGGGTATTGGTGAGGCCACACCTGGAGTACTGCGTGCACAGTTTTGCTCTCCGTATTTACGAAAGGATATACTTTGCTTTGGAGGCAGTTCAGAGAAGGTTCACTCGGTTGATTCCGGGGATGAGGGGGTTGACTTATGAGGAAAGGTTGAGCAGGTTGGGCCTCTACTCATTGGAGTTCAGAAGAATGAGAGGTGATCTTATCGAAACGTATCAGATTATGAGGGGGCTCGACAAGGTGGATGCAGAAAGGATGTTCCCACTGATGGGGGAGACTAGAACTAGGGGGCATGGTCTTAGAATAAGGGGCCGCCCATTTAAAACTGAGATGAGGAGGAATTTCTTCTCTCAGAGGGTTGTAAATCTGTGGAATTCGCTGCCTCAGAGAGCTGTGGAAGCCGGGACATTGAATATATTTAAGACAGGGATAGACAGTTCCTTAACCGATAAGGGGGCGGGCAGGGAAGTGGAGCTGGGTCCATGATCGGATCAGCCATGATCGTATTAAATGGTGGAGCAGGCTCGAGGGGCCGAATGGCCCACTCCTGCTCCTATGTCTTTGCTTCTTATGATAACCCAACGAACTTCTAGCCAACACAATAAATTCCCAGAGGCGCTTTCAATTCGTCAAGTCCGACGTGCCCGTGGCAAACGAACACCGATCGAACTAGCCACGGCTGGCTTGTCAGCAGAAATCCGCCTGGAACACAGGGATACGTCACCATCTTAGGTAGTCCCTCGAAGCGAGGATGACTCGGTCCCACCCCAAAGGGATGAGTTCAATGACGGAGCCGATATTCCGGATCCTGACCTGTATCCTGAAGGGTGGGAGATGCCTGTGGGTGGATTGTTTTAACGTGGGTTGGCCGTTGTACACCAGCCAGCACACGGGGCTTGACCGAGCCAGGTCTTGGTCCAGTGGCAAGGGTTGACCAAGGCGACTGGAGACCAGCCCTGCCGCACGGACCCGTCTTCATCCATCATAGACAAACCCTCGGAATCGAGGAAGACTTGCTTCCACTCCCAAAGTCAGTTCGTTGGTGGCTGAACAGTCCGATGCCAGAGCCACAGACCCTGTCACAGGTGGGAAGGGGTCGGTCGCGGCTGGCTTGCCGCGCGCTCCTTTCCGCTGCCTGCCGTTGGCCTCGTCACGCTCTTTGCGTCGAGACCCGGAGAGCTCAACGCCCTCCCTGAAGCACTTTCTCCACCTCGGGTGGTGATGTCGCATGTTACCGGGGAGGCTTTGAGGGCGCCCCTCGCAACGTTTCCCGCTGCCCGCCTTTGGCGCGTTTGCCGCGAACAGAGCGCGCGCGCAAGGCCCTTGCTTCGGGAGCCTCGCAACCGGCATGCGAACTATGTGGCCCGGTCGAGCGTGGTCAGCGCTCCAGTGCCGGGGGATGTTGGCCTGTGCGCCTGTGCTCCCCGGGGGAATTCGCGGGATCTTGCACGGACCCGGGGCGCACACGTATCGCGGCGTGGGCTGGCCCCTGCTGCCCCGGGGCCCTCGCCTCTCCCGGGCCCCCCGAGCTCGCGCCCCTCCCGGGCCCCCCCCCCCCCCCTCGCTCTCCGCCATCCCCCGATCGCATCCCTCCACATTCTCTCGCTGCTCCTTCGCCCCGATAAACCACGGCTTATTTGGCAGCCGACATGCACCCGCAACACGGGGGGGGGGGGGGGGGAACTCGCGGGCCTGGGATGTGCGAGCGTATTCCGTCCCGTTTCGCAAACGGGTGCACGCCGTTTTGCCAATCGCAAAGTCCCGGGAAGGAAAGCGGCTCCGACTGCGTGAGAGTCAGAGGGGAAGGCGAGCGCACAAGGGACACACGTTAAAGAGAGGAACGGGAGATTGTGAGAGAGAGCACGCGATTATATTACTTTATCAGGTCCCCCGCGCGTGGTGCAAATCGAATGACAGGACAGATAATGCAGAAACACACAGTGAATCAAACAGAAATATGAGAATGCATGTAGCAGGAGACACCTGGAGCAGGCGGAGTGGCGGACATAAGTATGGCCGCGGTGTTCGTGCAAAGAGGAAAGTTACAGAAAAATGCAACCAGTCCATGCACAGTAGTGTACAAACCCATGAAACTTTATTATTAATCTTAGTCTACATGCACAAACCATCACATCAAAGGAAACATCGGAGCCAGTGCAGAACAGCAGGGAGAGGAAGAGGAGCCCGAGGCAGATGTTGAACAGACATGTTCCTTCCGACTGGTTTTTGGCACGGTTTTATAAGTCAATGAGACGTTGGCGTGGGAATCGCGGCCTCCGCGGGGTCCGTACGGAGTGTCGACGGACCCGGGAAGGCATCGGAAAAGACCATTTTCAGCTCGCAACGCGAATGCGCAGAAAAATGTGCATGCGCAGAAAAATGTGCATGCACAGAAAAATGCGGGTGCCCAGAAAAAAGTGCGTGCACGGAAAAATGTGCATGCGCAGAAACATGCGGATGCGCAGAAAAATGTGCATGCGCAGAAAAATGTGCGTGCGCAGAAAAATGCGGATGCGCAGAGAAATGTGCGTGCACAGAAAAATGTGCAAAAGCAAAAAAATGCGGATGCGCAGAAAAAAGTGCGTGCACAGAAAAATGTGCATGCGCAGAAAAATGCGGATGCGCAGAAAAATGCGGATGCGCAGAAAAATGCGCGGACGCAGAGAATTGCGGATGCGCAGAAAAATGGGCGGAAAATCGGCTTTTCCGATCTGTCACGCTGCCGGCTTGACAGATGTCGCGCACCTCGGGAGCGAGGACGTCCGCAAGGGCAAGATTGCGGGATTTACCCATATCTTGCCCTGCGAAAGCTCCTGCGCCTGGAAAGAGCTGTGCTGGCTGGGACATTGAATATGTTTAAGACGGAGATAGACACAGTTTCTTAAATGATAAGGGGATAAGGGGAGCGGGCAGGGAAGTGGAGCTGAGTCCATGATCGTATTAAATGGCGGAGCAGGCTCGAGGGGCCGTATCGGATGACTCCTGCTCCTATTTCTTATGTTCTCGTGTTTCTGTGCTGTAATGTCCTCTGTCGTTGGTCAAGATTGGAGCTGGGAGACAGAGAGAACTTTGAAAGCAGAAAGCGAGATTTGGGAGGGAAACACAACCAATGACATGCACCGTAAAATGCCCAGAAGGATGTGCTTTTAGCTAGTGAGCTTGCAGGTTCTGCAACACACGCCAAGCCCAGGAGTAGGAACCTGCTTTCAACACCCACAAAGCCCCTGTCAAGAATTCTGCATGATTGGCCCCGTCTCTTACAGTCAAGGCAATTCTTCACAAATCTGAAACGCAAGGTTCTCGCTTAAGTGTTAATATAAATACTAATCGTGACTCCCGCTCGCGGTTAAACATTCATGAGACGGTTAAGAAGGTGGAGCAAACACTACCCGTAGCACCCCGGCCTGCATCCAAGGGAGCTTCCTCAAGTCCAAGTCAACAAGTCAACGGCTGGTGATACCCTCAATCCAAGCAGTTACGGATTTGCACAGCAAAATAACCTCCAAGGCACATATCACCCCACAAAGGGGAGGGAATTTAAGTTAGTCAGCGAGTGCAGTAATGGTTTGGGGAGTCTCTCACCCCTCCCCACCCTTGCCCCCACAACCCCTCCACCTCACGGACGTCAGCAGGTAAAAGGGTGCTTAGTACGGAGTGAATCGGTTATATCCTCCTCTATACAGGCTGGCCTGGAATCAGACAGAGATAAGCACAGATCAGCTGCTGTTATCATAGAAACATAGAAACACAGAAAATAGGTGCAGGAGCAGGCCATTGGGCCCTTCGAGCCTGCCGCGCCATTGGGCCCTTCGAGCCTGCCCCACCATTGGGCCCTTCAAGCCTTCCCCACCATTGGGCCCTTCGAGCCTGCCGCGCCATTGGGCCCTTCGAGCCTTCCCCACCATTGGGCCCTTCGAGCCTGCACCACCATTCAATATGATCATGGCTGATCATTCCCTCAGTACCCCACTCCTGCCTTCTCTCCATACACCCCTGATCCCTTTAGCCGTAAGGGCCACATCTAACTCCCTTTTGAATATATCCAACGAACTGGCCCCCAACAACTTTCTGTGGTAGAGAATTCCACAGGTTCACAATTCTCTGAGTGAAGGAGTTTCTCCTCATCTCGGTCGTAAATGGCTTACCCCTTATCCTTAGACTGTGAGCCCTGGTTCTGGACTTCCCCAACATCGGGAACATTCTTCCGGCGTCTAACCTGTCCAGTCCCGTCAGAATTTTATATGTTTCTATGAGATCCCCTCTCATCCTTCTAAATTCCAGTGAATATAAGCCTAGTCGATCCAGTCTTTCTTCATATGTCAGTCCCACCATCCTGGGAATCAGTCTGGTGAACCTTCGCTGCACTCCCTCAATAGCAAGAATGTCCTTCCTCAGATTAGGAGACCAAAACTGAACACAATATTCCAGGTGTGGCCTCACCAAGGACCTGTACAACTGCAGTAAGACCTCCCTGCTCCTATAGTCAAATCCTCTCGCTATGAAGGCCAACATACCATTTGCCTTCTTCACCGCCTGCTGTACCTGCATGCCAACTTTCAATGACTGATGTACCATGACACCCAGGTCTCTTTGCACCTCCCCTTTTCCTAATCTGTCACCATTCAGATAATAATCTGCCTTCCTGTTTTTGCCACTAAAGTGGATAACCGCACATTTATCTACATTATACTGCATCTGCCATGCATTTGCCCACTCACCTAACCTGTCCAAGTCACCCTGCAGCCTCTTAGCATCCTCCTCACAGCTCACACTGCCACCCAGCTTAGTGTCATCTGCAAACTTAGAGATATTACCTTCAATTCCATCATCTAAATCATTAATGTATATTGTAAATAGCTGGGGTCCCAGCACTGAGCCCTGCGGTACCCCACTAGTCACTGCCTGCCATTCTGAAAAGGACCCGTTTATCCCGACTCTCTGCTTCCTGTCTGCCAACCAGTTCTCTATCCACGTCAGTAGATTACCCCCAATACCATGTGCTTTGATTTTGCACATCAATCTCTTGTGTGGGACCTTGTCAAAAGCCTTTTGAAAGTCGAAGTACGCTCAATTATCGAGACATTGAGAGAGAAAAATACATACAGGGGACATCAGAGATTATATAGGGTGCCACAAATTATTGATGCACTATCGATATCGAAGATTATTGATATCAGAAAGCTAAGAATTAGGAGCAGTAGTAGGCCATTTGGCCCCTCGAGCCTGCTCCGCCATTCAATACGATCATCCTCTCTCGTGCAATCACATCTTTCCTGTAACGCGGTGACCAGAACTGTACACGCAGTACTCTAGCTGTGGCCTAACCAGTGTTGCGTACAGTTCAAGCATAACCTCCCTGCTCTTGTATTCCATGCCTCGGCTAATAAAGGCTAGTATTCCGTGTGCCTTCTTCACCACCTTATCCACCTGGCCTGCTACCTTCAGGGATCTGTGGACCTGCACTCCAAGGTCTCTCTGTTCCTCTACACTTCTCAGTGTCCGACCATTTAATGTGTATTCCCTCGCCTTGTTAGCCCTCCCCGAACGCAAGACCTCCACACGTCTCCAGATTGAACTGTATTTGCCCCTCTTCTGCCCACCTGACCGAGATATATAAAGACGGGCAGATATCCGTCCCCGAAGAACATTAGTGAACCAGATGAATTTTATGAAAATTCATGATCACCATTTCTGATCACACCATTTTTATTGCCAATTTATTTAATTAACTGACGATAAATTCCCCAGCTGCCGTAGTGGGATTTAAACTCACGTCCGCGGAACATTAAGAACATAAGGAATAGGAGCAGGAGTGGGCCATTCGGCCCCTCGAGCCTGCTCCGCCATTTAATACGATCATGGCTGATCCGATCATGGACCCAGCTCCACTTCCCTGCCCGCCCCCTTATCGGTTAAGGAACTGTCTCTCTCTGTCTTAAATATATTCAATGTCCCGGCTTCCACAGCTCTCTGAGGCAGCGAGTTCCACAGATTTACAACCCTCTGAGAGAAGAAATTCCTCCTCATCTCAGTTTTAAATGGGCGGCCCCTTATTCTAAGACCATGCCCCCTAGTTCTAGTCTCCCCCATCAGTGGGAACATCCTCTCTGCATCCACCTTGTTGAGCCCCCCTCATAATCTGATACGTTTCGATAAGATCACCTCTCATTCTTCTGAATTCCAATGAGTAGAGGCCCAACCTCCTCAACCTTTCCTCATAAGTCAACCCCCTCACCTCTGGAATCAACCGAGTGAACCTTCTCTGAACTGCCTCCAAAGCAAAGTATATCCTTTCGTAAATACGGAGAGCAAAACTGCACGCAGTACTCCAGGTGTGGTCTCACCAATACCCTGTATAACTGGAGCAAGACTTCCCTGCTTTTATACTCCATCCCCTTTGCAATAAAGGCCAAGATACCATTGGCCCTTCCTGATCACTTGCTGTACCTGCATACTATCCTTTTGTGTTTCATGTACAAGTAACCCCCAGGTCCCGCTGTACTGCGGCACTTTGCAATCTTTCTCCGTTTAAATTCTATTTGCAGTTTTATTATTTCCACCAATGTGGATAACCTCACACTTTCCCACATTATATTCCATCTGCCCGATTTTTGCCCACTCACTTTACCTGTCTCGATCTCTTTTGCAGACTTCTTGTGTCCTCCTCACACATTGCTTTCCCACCCATCATTGTGTCAACGGTAAACTTGGCTACGTTGCACTCGGCCCCTTCCTGCCGTGTCGTTCATCGAGATTGTAAATAGCTGAGGCCCCGACACTGATCCCTGTGGCACCCCACTCGTTACAGTTTGCCAACCGGAAAAGGACCCATTTTTCCCGACATTAGTCCGGTCCTGTGGATTGCTCGTGCGGTAACAGGGCCAGGATGCTACTAAACACCCAACATAGGGGTGCCTCACATTATTGATTCCACATGCAACCGATTGTTCGATTGTGCTGACTTATTTGCATTCTGCGATGGGTTGACACTCACCACTGTTCCAACGCCGTAAGTCGCAGCGGGGCCTAATGCGTGATGATAGGGATCAGCCGTGGTAAACACTCGCCCGTACCTGCACACAAGAGCAAAAGAGCGTAAGAATTAGGAGCAGGAGTCGGCCGCTCGGCCCCTCGAGCCTCCTCCGCCATTCAATGAGATCATGGCTGACCTTCGAAGTCAACTCCACGTTCCCGCCCGCTCCCGATATCCCCTGTATCTCTCTGGAGCACCCTCAAAGTCTGAGGCTCCACAGGCCTCTGGGGCAGAGAATTCCAGAGATGCACCACCCTCTGAGTGAAGAAATTCCTCCGCCGTCTCAGTCCTAGATGTCCGACCACTTTTCCTGAGACTGTGACCCACCCCCCCCCCTGGTTCTAGACTCCCCAGCCCAGGGAAACATCCTCCCTGCATCTACCCTGTCGAGAATTGTGTCTCTTTCAATGTGATCACCTCTCGTTCTTCGAAACTCGAGAGAATATCGGCCCCGTCTGCTCAACCTCTCCTTGCCCCATCCCAGGAATCAGTCTGGTGAACCTTCGCTGCACTCCCTCTATGGCAAGAATGTCCTTCCTTAGGTAAGGAGACCAAAACTGCTCACAATACTCCAGGTGCGGTCTCACCAAGGCCCTGTATACGTTTTTACTCAAATCCTCTTGTAGTAAAGGCCAACATGCCATTTGCTTTTGAATATCTTGCTGTACCTGCATGTTAACTTTCAGTGACTCATGTACAAGGATGCCCAGGGGACAGGGTGGTAATCCTGTAGCATACGGCACTTCAAGGTGCACTGCCTGCCAACCGTGGTGAGGGTTTCTGCCTCGACCGCCCTTTCAGGCCGTGAGTTCCGTCCCAGACTGTGCCCCAGACCCCCAACCCCACTCTGGGTGAAGACATTTCTCCTCTAAAACTCCCCCCAATTACTTTCAATCCATGCCCCCTGGTTGTTGACCCCTCTGCCAAGGGAAACAGGTCCGTCCTATCCACTCTATCCACCCCCCCCATCATTTTATACACCTCAATCAGGTCTCCCCTCAGCCTCCTCTGTTCCAAGGAAAACAACCCCAGCCTATCCAATCTTTCCTCATCGCTAAAATTCTCCAGTCCAGGCAACATCCTGGTAAATCTCCTCTGTACCCTCTCTAGTGCAACATCCTGGTAAATCTCCTCTGTACCCTCTCTAGTGCAACATCCTGGTAAATCTCCTCTGTACCCTCTCTAGTGCAACATCCTGGTAAATCTCCTCTGTACCCTCTCCAGTGCAACATCCTGGTAAATCTCCTCTGTACCCTCTCCAGTGCAACATCCTGGTAAATCTCCTCTGTACCCTCTCCAGTGCAACATCCTGGTAAATCTCCTCTGTACCCTCTCTAGTGCAACATCCTGGTAAATCTCCTCTGTACCCTCTCTAGTGCAACATCCTGGTAAATCTCCTCTGTACCCTCTCCAGTGCAACATCCTGGTAAATCTCCTCTGTACCCTCTCTTGTGCAACATCCTGGTAATTCTCCTCTGTACCCTCTCCAGTGCAACATCCTGGTAAGTCTCCTCTGTACCCTCTCCAGTGCAACATCCTGGTAAGTCTCCTCGGTACCCTCTCCAGTGCAACATCCTGGTAAATCTCCTCTGCACCCTCTCCAGTGCAACATCCTGGTAAATCTCCTCTGCACCCTCTCTAGTGCAACATCCTGGTAAATCTCCTCTGTACCCTCTCCAGTGCAACATCCTGGTAAATCTCCTCTGCACCCTCTCCGGTGCAACATCCTGGTAAATCTCCTCTGTACCCTCTCTAGTCCAACATCCTAGTAAATCTCCTCTGCACCCTCTCCAGTGCAATCACGACCTTCCTGTAATGTGGTGACCAGAACTGTACACGCAGTACTCCAGCTGTGACCTAACCAGTGTTTATACAGTTCAAGCATAACCTCCCTGCACTTGTATCCCATGCCTCGGCTAATAAAGGCAAGTATCTCGTGTGTCTTCTCAACCACCTTATCCACCTGGCCTGCTACATCCAGGGATCTGTGGACCTGCACTCCAAGGTCTCTCTGTTTATCTACACTTCTCAGTGTCCGACCATTTAATGTATATTCCCTTTCCTTGTTAGCCCTCCCCATATGCCTTACCTCACATGTCTCTGGATTGAACTGTATTTGCCCCTGCTCTGCCCACCTGACCAGTTCATCAATATCTTCCTGCATTCCCCAGCTTTCTTCTTCATTCTCAACCACACAGCCCATTTTTGTATCATCTGCAAACTTCTTAATCATGCCCCCGATCTTCAAGCCTAGATCATTGATGTATATCACAAAAAGCAAGGGACCCAGCACTGAGCCCTGCGGAAACCCACTGGATACACCTTCCAGTCACAAAAACCCATCAACCATTAACCTTTGCTTCCTGCGTCTGAGCCAGTTTTGGATCCAACTTGCCACTTTGCCCTGGATCCCATGGGCTTTTATTTTCATGACCAGCCTGCCATGTGGGACCTTATCAAAAGCTTTGCTAAAGCCCACATACACTACATCGTACACACTGCCCTCATTGCCCCTCCTGGTTACTTCCTCGAAAAATTCAATCAATTTAGTCAGACACAACCTTCCCGTAACAAAGCCTTGCTGACTGTCCCTGATTAATCCGTGACTTTCCAAATGTCATCATAAAAGGCACTCCCCCGGAATCGAGGAAGACTTGCTCCCACTCTAACGCGAGTTCTCGGGTGGCTGAACAGTCCAATATGAGAGCCACAGTCCCTGTCACAGGTGGGACAGATAGACATTGAGGGAAGGGGAGGGTGGGACAGGTTTGCCGCACGCTCCTTCCGCTGCCTGCGCTTGCTTTCTGCGTGCTCGCAATTGGCGACGAGACTCGAGGTGCTCAGCGCCCTCCCGGATGCACTTGCTCCACTTAGGGGCAGACTGGTCTTTGGGCCAGGGACTCCCAGGTGTCAGTGGGGATGTTGCACTTTATCAGGGGAGGGGTGTGTCCCTTGTAACGTTTCCTCTGCCCACCTTTGGCTCACTTGCCCGTGAAGGAGTTCCGAGTCGAGCGCTCACTTTGGGAGTCTCGTGTCTGGGGGTGCGTGCGGACAATGTGGCCCCGCCCAGCGGAGCTGGTCGAGTGTGGTCAGTGCTTCGATGCTGGGGATGTTGGGCCTGGTCGAGGACGTTAACGTTGGTGCGTCTGTCCTCCCGGGGGATTTGCAGGATCTTGCGGAGACAGCGTTGGTGGTATTTCTCCAGCGACTTGAGGTGTCTACTGTACACGGTCCATGTCTCTGAGCCATACAGGAGGGTGGGTATCACTACAGCCCTGTAGACCATGAGCTGGGTGCTGGGGGTGAGATACCTACTGTACATGGTCCATGTCTCTGAGCCATACAGGAGGGCGGGTATTACTACAGCCCTGTAGACCATGAGCTGGGTGCTGGGGGTGAGATACCTACTGTACATGGTCCATGTCTCTGAGTCATACAGGTGGGTGGGTATCACTACAGCCCTGTAGACCATGAGCTGGGTGGTGGGGGTGAGATACCTACTGTACATGGTCCATGTCTCTGGGCCATACAGGAGGGCGGGTATCACTACAGCCCTGTAGACCATGAGCTGGGTGCTGGGGGTGAGATACCTACTGTACATGGTCCATGTCTCTGAGCCATACAGGAGGGTGGGTATTACTACAGCCCTGTAGACCATGAGCTGGGTGCTGGGGGTGAGATACCTACTGTACATGGTCCATGTCTCTGGGCCATACAGGAGGGCGGGTATCACTACAGCCCTGTAGACCATGAGCTGGGTGCTGGGGGTGAGATACCTACTGTACATGGTCCACGTCTCTGGGCCATACAGGAGGCTGGGTATCACTACAGCCCTGTAGACCATGAGCTCGGTGCTGGGGGTGAGATATCTACTGTACATGGTCCATGTATCTGAGCCATACAGGAGGTGGGTATCACTACAGCCCTGTAGACCATGAGCTGGGTGCTGGGGGTGAGATACCTACTGTACATGGTCCATGTCTCTGAGCCATACAGGAGGGCGGGTATCACTACAGCCCTGTAGACCGTGAGTTTGTATACCACACCGATGGTCGCTCGCAGGTCGGGGCCATAAACGGGGCGGCGAGCGGTGACCTCGGGCTGTGTGATGGCGTTCCACGGCAAGGGACAGCGCGAGCTGCTGCAGGAGAGCGATGGCAGCAAAGAGGGACGTTGGCAAGGTCCAGATCGGTGATTGGATCAAGGTCCCGGTCGCTGATTGGATCGTGGGCAGGGAGAGCAGGAGCGACGAGTTCGGGGCCCAGGGGTAGCACGAGCCCAGCCCACACTGTGCGGTATGTTGTGCGCACTAGGCCCGTGCAGCAGAGCAGGTCTCCAGTCGTCCTGGTCAACCCTTGCCACTGGACCAAGACCTCGCTCTGTCAAGCCCCGTGTGGTGGCTGGTGTACAACGGTCACCCCACGTTAAAACAATCCACCCACAGGCATCTTCCACCCTTCAGGATGTAGTTCAGGATCTGGAACATCAGGTCGTTTGTTTAGAAAGGAATTGAATTGAATGTAATATCTCCAAGTTTGCAGATGACACTAAGCTGGGTGGCGGTGTGAGCTGTGAGGAGGACGCTAAGAGGCTGCAGGGTGACTTGGACAGGTTAGGTGAGTGGGGCAAATGCATGGCAGATGCAGTATAATGTGGATAAATGTGAGGTTATCCACTTTGGGGGCAAAAACAGGAAGGCAGAATATTATCTGAATGGCAGCAGATTAGGAAAAGGGGAGGTGCAACGAGACCTGGGTGTCATGGGACATCAGTCATTGAAAGTTGGCATGCAGGTACAGCAGGCGGTGAAGAAGGCAAATGGTATGTTGGCCTTCATAGCGAGAGGATTTGAGTATAGGAGCAGGGAGGTCTTACTGCAGTTGTACAGGGCCTTGGTGAGGCCTCACCTGGAATATTGTGTCCAGTTTTGGTCTCCTAATCTGAGGAAGGACATTCTTGCTATTGAGGGAGTACAGCGAAGGTTCACCAGACTGATTCCCAGGATGGCTGGACTGACATATGAAGAAAGACTGGATCGACTGGGCTTATATTCACTGGAGTTTAGAAGAATGAAAGGGGATCTCATCGAAACATATAAAATTCTGACAGGACTGGACAGGTTAGATGCAGGAAGAATGTTCCCGATGTTGGGGAAGTCCAGAACCAGGGGACACAGTCTAAGGATAAGGGGTAGGCCATTTAGGATCGAGATGAGGAGAAACTTCTTCACCCAGAGAGTGGTGAACCTGTGGAATTCTCTACCACAGAAAGTTGTTGAGGGCCAGTTCGTTGGATATATTCAAAAGGGAGTTAGATGTGGCCCTTACAGCTAAAGGGATCAGGGGGGTATGGAGAGAAGGCAGGAGTGGGGTACTGAGGGAATGATCAGCCATGATCGTATTGAATGGCGGTGCAGGCTCGAAGGGCCCAATGGCCTGCTCCTGCACCTACTTTCTATGTTTCCACCTGTGAACACAGCCTTTCCATGGCATGGTGGCAAGTCATCCTCGTTTCGACGGACCACTCCAACACGAGCTCTCCAACCCAACCCAACGCTCGACAACTCCTAATAAAGTACCAACTTGGACTTGGGTGCACGGGGCCCCATTTCAAAAGCTGCAGATGACGCAAAACGTGTCGGTCTGGTGACCAGCGCAAAAAAGGCCAACTGACCATTTGGTCCACCAGCGTGTTGGCATGAGGGGGCAGTGTTTGACGGAGACATACTTACCCGTCACTGTAGGTTGTTGCTGCAGCAGCAGGCTGTGCTACCCTGTACGTGGCATAACCACCCTGAAATACAACAAAAGGGATGAGAACCAATCAGAAGCTGTAAATCTGCAAAAGGACACCGACAGGCTCAGTGAGCGGGCAAAAAATTTGGCCGATGGAGTATAATGTGGGAAAGTGTGAGGTCACGCACTTTGGCAGAACAAAAAACATCAAAGAGCAAGGTATTATTTAAATGGAGAAAGATTGCAAAGTGCCAAGGATACACTTGGTTTGGAGGCGGTTCAGAGAAGGTTCACTCGGCTGATTCCGGAGATGTAACGAACAGGGTAGATAAAGGGGGAACCAGTGGATGTGGTGTATTTGGACTTCCAGAAGGCATTTGCCAAGCTGCCACATAAAAGGTTACTGCACAAGATAAAAGTTCACGGGGTTGGAGGTAATATATTATCAAGGATACAGGATTGGTTGACTAACAGAAAACAGAGAGTCTGGATAAATGGCTCATTCTCGGGTTGGCAATCAGTAACTAGTGGGGTGCCACAGGGATCAGTGCTGGGGCCCCAACTATTTACAATCTATATTAACGACTTGAAAGAAGGGACCGAGTGTAACGTAGACAAGTTTGCTGACGATACAAAGATGGGAGGAAAAGCAATGTGTGAGGAGGACACAAAATCTGCAAAAGGACACAGACAGGCTCAGTGAGTGGGCAAAAATTTGGCTGATGGAGTATAATGTGGGAAAGTGTGAGGTCATGCAGTTTGGCAGAAAATAAATCAAAGAGCAAGTTATTATTTAAATGGAGAAAGATTGCAAAGTGCCGCAGTACAGCGGGACCTGGGGGTTACTTGTACATGAAACACAAAAGGTTAGTATGCAGGTACAGCAAGTGATCAGGAAGGGCCAATGGTATCTTGGCCTTTATTGCAAAGGGGATGGAGTATAAAAGCAGGGAAGTCTTGCTCCAGTTATACAGGGTATTGGTGAGGCCACACCTGGAGTACTGCGTGCAGTTTTGCTCTCCGTATTTACGAAAGGATATACTTGCTTTGGAGGCAGTTCAGAGAAGGTTCACTCGGTTGATTCCGGAGATGAGGGGGTTGACTTGTGAAGAAAGGTTGAGCAGGTTGGGCCTCTACTCATTGGAATTCAGAAGAATGAGAGGTGATCTTATCGAAACGTATCAGATTATGAGGGGGCTCGACAAGGTGGATGCAGAGAGGATGTTCCCACTGATGGGGGAGACTAGAACTAGGGGGCATGGTCTTAGAATAAGGGGCCGCCCATTTAAAACTGAGATGAGGAGGAATTTCTTCTCTCAGAGGGGTGTAAATCTGTGGAATTCGCTGCCTCAGAGAGCTGTGGAAGCCGGGACATTGAATATATTTAAGGCGGAGATAGACAGTTCCTTAACCGATAAGGGGGCGGGCAGGGAAGTGGAGCTGGGTCCATGATCGGATCAGCCATGATCGTATTAAATGGCGGAGCAGGTTCGAGGGGCTGAATGGCCCACTCCTGCTCCTATTTCTTATGTTCTTAAATCGAGGAAGACTTGCTCCCACTCTAACATGAGTTCTCGGGTGACTGAACAGTCCAATACGAGAACCACAGTCCCTGTCACAGGTGGGACAGACAGACGTTGAGGGAAGGGGAGGGTGGGACTGGTTTGCCGCACGCTCCTTCGGCTGCCTGCGCTTGCTTTCTGCGAGCTCTCGGCGACGAGACTCGAGGTGCTCAGCGCCCTCCCGGATGCACTTCCTCCACTTAAGGCGGACTGTTCTTTGGGCCAGGGACTCCCAGGTGTCGGTGGGGATGTTGCACTTTATCAGGGAGGGGTGGTCCCTTGTAACGTTACTTCTGCCCACCTTTGGCTCGTTTGCCCGTGAAGGAGTTCTGAGTAGAGCGCTTGCTTTGGGAGTCTGGTGTCTGGGGGGCGTGCGGACAATGTGGCCCCGCCCAGCGGAGCTGGTCGAATGTGGTCAGTGCTTCGATGCTGGGGATGTTGGCCTGGATTTTAATTCCTACCTCGTAGACGATGAGAGGGCACTACTCGACCAAATTGGCAGAAAGGCAGAGTGGGAGGGATAGAGAGATTAACATTAATTTATGTATAACCCAAGGCTTTTCACAGGAGTGAAATCGAACAACCATCACCTGCAGTTATATCGCATCGTTAATGTCGTGAAATGTCGCAAGCGTTCACAGGAGTATTATAAGACAAAAAATTTAACATCGAGCCACATAAGGAGATATTAGAGACAGGTGACCAGAAGCTTGGTCAGGGAGGTCAGTTTTAAGGAGTGTCTTGAAAGAGGAGAGAGAGGTAGAGAGGTTTAGGGAGGGAGTTCCAGAGCTTGGGGCCCAGGCAACAGAAGGCACGGCCACCGATGGTGGAGCGATTATAATCAGGGATGGTCAAGAGGGCAGAATTAGAGGAGTGCAGACATCTCGGGGGGGTTACAGAGATAGGGAGGGAGGCGAGGCAGGGATTTGAAGAGGAGGATGAGAATTGTAGGGGCTGGAGGAGGTTACAGAGATAGGGAGGGAGGGCGAGGGAGGGATTTGAAGAGGAGGATGAGAATTGTAGGGGCTGGAGGAGGTTACAGAGATAGGGAGGGGGGCGAGGGAGGGATTTGAACAGGAGGATGAGAATTGTAGGGGCGGGAGGAGGTTGCAGAGATAGGGAGGGGGAAAGGGAGGGATTTGAACAGGATGATGAGAATTGTAGGGGCTTGAGGAGGTTACAGAGATAGGGAGGGGGCGAGGGAGGGATTTGAACAGCAGCATGATAACTGTAGGGGCTGGAGGAGGTTACTGAGATAGGGAGGGGGGCGAGGGAGGGATTGAACAGGAGCATGATAACTGTAAGGGCTGGAGGAGGTTACAGAGAAAGGGAGGGGGGCAAGGGAGGGATTTGAACAGGAGGATGAGAATTGTAGGGACTGGAGGAGGTTACAGAGATAGGGAGGGGGGCGAGGGAGGGATTTGAACAGGAGCATGATAACTGTAGGGGCTGGAGGAGGTTACAGAGATAGGGAGGGGGGCGAGGGAGGGATTTCAACAGGAGGATGAGAATTGTAGGGACTGGAGGAGGTTACAGAGATAGGGAGGGGGCGAGGGATGGATTTGAACAGGAGGATGAGAATTGTAGGGGCTGGAGGAGGTTACAGAGATAGGGATTGGGGCGAGGGAGGGATTTGAACAGGAGGATGAGAATTGTAGGGGCTGGAGGAGGTTACAGAGATAGGGAGGGGGCGAGGGGCCATAGAGGGATTTGTAAACAAGTATGAGAATTTTCAAATCGAGGCGTTGCTAAACCGAGAGCCAATGTTGGTCAGTGAGCACAGGGGATGATGGGTGAGAGGGACTGGGTGTGAGTTAGGACACGGGGTCAGTGAGCACAGGGGGTGATGGGTGAGTGGGACTGGGTGTGATTTAGGACACGGGGACAGTGAGCACAGGGGGTGATGGGTGAGTGGGACTGGGTGTGAGTTAGGACACGGGGTCAGTGAGCACAGGGGGTGATGGGTGAGTGGGACTGGGTGTGAGTTAGGACACGGGGCAGTGAGCACAGGGGGTGATGGGTGAGTGGGACTGGGTGTGAGTTAGGACACGGGGACAGTGAGCACAGGGAGTGATGGGTGAGTGGGACTGGTTATGAGTTAGGACACGGGGTCAGTGAGCATAGGGGGTGATGGGTGAGTGGGACTCGGTGTGAGTTAGGACACGGGGACAGTGAGCACAGGGGGTGATGGGTGAGTGGGACTGGGTGTGAGTTAGGACACGGGGTCAGTGAGCACAGGGGGTGATGGGTGAGTGGGACTGGGTGTGAGTTAGGACACGGGGCAGTGAGCACAGGGGGTGATGGGTGAGTGAGACTGGGTGTGAGTTAGGACACGGGGACAGTGAGCACAGGGGGTGATGGGTGAGTGGGACTGGGTGTGAGTTAGGACACGGGGACAGTGAGCACAGGTGGTGATGGGTGAGTGGGACTGGGTGTGAGTTAGGACACGGTGCACAGGGGGTGATAGGTGAGTGGGACTGGGTGTGAGTTAGGACACGGGGTCAGTGAGCACAGGGGGTGATGGGTGAGTGGGACTGGGTGTGAGTTAGGACACGGGACAGTGAGCACAGGGGGTGATGGGTGAGTGGGACTGGGTGTGAGTTAGGACACGGGGTCAGTGAGCACAGGTGGTGATGGGTGAGTGGGACTGGGTGTGAGTTAGGACACGGGGTCATTGAGCACAGGGGGTGATGGGTGAGTGGGACTGGGTGTGAGTTAGGACACAGGGTCAGTGAGCACAGGGGGTGATGGGTGAGTGGGACTGGGTGTGAGTTCGGACACGGGGTCAGTGAGCACAGGGGATGATGGGTGAGTGGGACTGGGTGTGAGTTAGGACACGGGGCAGTGAGCACAGGGGTGATGGGTGAGTGGGACTGGGTGTGAGTTAGGACACGGGGTCAGCGAGCACAGGGGGTGATGGGTGAGTGGGACTGGGTGTGAGTTAGGACACAGGGTAGCCGAGTTTTAGATGAGCACCGATTTATGTAGGTGGCAAGGTGAGACACAGAGAGAGAAAGAGCGGGAGAGAGAGAGAGAGAGAGAGAGAGAGGGACAGAGAGAGAGATAGAGAGAGAGTGAGAGGGACAGAGAGAGAGAGAGAGAGAGAGTGGGAGGAAGACAGAGAGAGAGACAGAGAGAGACAGGGAGAGAGAGAGAGAGAGAGAGAGAGACAGAGATAGAGGGAGGGAGGGAGAGGGAGAGAGACAGAGAGAGACAGAGACAGAGAGAGACAGAGATAGAGAGAGAGAGAGATAGAGAGAGAGAAAGATAGAGGGAGAGAGAGAGAGACAGAGAGAGAGAGAGACAGAGAGAGACAGAGATAGAGGGAGAGAGAGATAGAGAGAGAGAAAGATAGAGGGAGAGAGAGAGAGACAGAGAGAGAGAGACAGAGACAGAGAGAGACAGAGGTAGAGAGAGAGAGAGCAATAACACACAGAATAAAAGACTAGTTGTGAAGCACTTCTCAGCAGCGTTGCACACAATGGCAGGATACCTACGTAAACATCAGTCCCGTATAAACCCTCCTGGTACACAACTCTGCAATTCAAAGAAACACAAGAACAGAGCAGTGTTACAGAAATGTATCGTTAGAACAAAAGAACAAAAGAAATAGGAGCAGGAGCCTGGTCCGCCATTGAATATGATCATGGCTGATCCGATCATGGACCCAGCTCCACTTCCCTGCCCGCCCCCTTATCAGTTAAGAAACTGTCTATCTCTGTCTTAAATATATTCAATGTCCCAGCTTCCACAGCTCTCTGAGGCAGCGAGTTCCACAGATTTACAACCCTCTGAGAGAAGAAATTCCTCCTCATCTCAGTTTTAAATGGGCGGCCCCTTATTCTAAGACCATGCCCCCTAGTTCTAGTCTCCCCCATCAGTGGGAACATCCTCTCTGCATCCACCTTGTCGAGCCCCCCTCATAATCTGATACGTTCCGATAAGATCACCTCTCATTCTTCTGAATTACAATGAGTAGAGGCCCAATCTCCTCAACCTTTCCTCATAAGGAGATATTAGAGACAGATGACCAGAAGCTGGGTCAGAGAGGTCAGTTTTAAGGAGCGTCTTGAAGGAGGAGAGAGAGGTAGAGAGGCGGAGAGGTTTAGGGAGGGAGTTCCAGAGCTTGGGGCCCAGGCAACAGAAGGCATGGCCACCGATGGTGGAGCGATTATCATCAGGGATGGTCAAGAGGGCAGAATTAGAGGAGCGCAGACATCTCGGGGGGTTGTAGGGGCTGGAGGAGGTTACAGAGATAGGGAGGGGGGGCGAGGGAGGCATTTGAACAGGAGGATGAGAATTGTAGGGGCTGGAGGAGGTTACAGAGATAGGGAGGGGGGGGCGAGGGAGGGATTTGAACAGGAGGATGAGAATTGTAGGGGCTGGGGAGGTTACAGAGATAGGGAGGGGGGGCGAGGGAGGCATTTGAACAGGAGGATGAGAATTGTAGGGGCTGGAGGAGGTTACAGAGATAGGGAGGAGGGGCGAGGGAGGGATTTGAACAGGAGGATGAGAATTGTAGGGGCTGGGGGAGGTTACAGAGATAGGGAGGGGGGGCGAGGGAGGGATTTGAACAGGAGGATGAGAATTGTAGGGGCTGGAGGAGGTTACAGAGATAGGGAGGAGGGGCGAGGGAGGGATTTGAACAGGAGGATGAGAATTGTAGGGGTTGGAGGGAGTGACAGAGATAGGCAGGGGGGCGAGGGAGGGATTTGAACAGGAGGATGAGAATTGTAGGGGCTGGAGGAGGTTACAGAGATAGGGAGGGGGCGAGGGGCCATGGAGGGATTTGTAAACACGGATGGGGAATTGTGAAATTGAGGCGTTGCTCAACCGGGAGACAATGTCGGTCAGTGAGCACAGGGGGTGATGGGTGAGTGGGACTGGGTGTGAGTTAGGACACGGGGTCAGTGAGCACAGGGGGTGATGGGTGAGTGGGACTGGGTGTGAGTTAGGACACGGGGCAGTGAGCACAGTGGGTGATGGGTGAGTGGGACTGGGTGTGAGTTAGGACACGGGGTCAGTGAGCACAGGGGGTGACGGGTGAGTGGGACTGGGTGTGAGTTAGGACACGGGGTCAGTGAGCACAGGAGATGATGGGTGAGTGGGACTGGGTGTGAGTTAGGACACGGGGTCAGTGAGCACAGGGGGTGATGGGTGAGTGGGACTGGGTGTGAGTTAGGACACGGGGCAGTGAGCACAGGGGGTGATGGGTGAGTGGGACTGGGTGTGAGTTAGGACACGGGACAGTAAGCACAGGGGGTGATGGGTGAGTGGGACTGGGTGTGAGTTAGGACACGGGGCAGTGAGCACAGGGGGTGATGGGTGAGTGGGACTGGGTGTGAGTTAGGACAAGGGGTCAGTGAGCACAGGGGGTGATGGGTGAGTGGGACTGGGTGTGAGTTAGGACACGGGGTCAGTGAGCACAGAGGGGGTGATGGGTGAGTGGGACTGGGTGTGAGTTAGGACACGGTGTCAGTGAGCACAGGGGGTTATGGGTGAGTGGGACTGGGTGTGAGTTAGGACACGGGGCAGTGAGCACAGGGGGTGATGGGTGAGTTGGACTGGGTGTGAGTTAGGACACGGGGTCAGTGAACACAGGGGGTGATGGGTGAATGGGACTGGGTGTGAGTTAGGACACGGGGTCAGTGAGCACAGGGGGTGATGGGTGAGTGCGACTGGGTGTGAGTTACGCCACGGGGCAGTGAGCACAGCGGGTGATGGGTGAGTGGGACTGGGTGTGAGTTAGGACACGGGGCAGTGAGCACAGGGGGTGATGGGTGAGTGGGACTGGGTGTGAGTTAGGACACGGGGCAGTGAGCACAGTGGGTGATGGGTGAGTGGGACTGGGTGTGAGTTAGGACACGGGGTCAGTGAGCACAGTGGGTGATGGGTGAGTGGGACTGGGTGTGAGTTAGGACACGGGTCAGTGAGCACAGGGGGTGATGGGTGAGTGAGACTGGTTGTGAGTTAGGACACGGGGTCAGTGAGCACAGGGGGTGATGGGTGAGTGAGACTGGTTGTGAGTTAGGACACGGGTCAGTGAGCACAGGGGGTGATGGGTGAGTGGGACTGGGTGTGAGTTAGGACACGGGGTCAGTGAGCACAGGGGGTGATGGGGGAGTGAGACTGGGTGTGAGTTAGGACACAGGGTCAGTGAGCACAGGGGGTGATGGGTGAGTGGGACTGAGTGTGAGTTAGGACATGGGGTCAGTGAGCACAGTGGGTGATGGGTGAGTGGGACTGGGTGCGAGTTAGGACATGGGGTTAGTGAGCACAGGGGGTGATGGGTGAGTGGGACTGGTGTGAATTAGGACACGGGGTCAGTGAGCACAGGGGGTGATGGGTGAGTGGGACTGGGTGTGAGTTAGGACACGGGTCAGTGAGCACAGGGGGTGATGGGTGAGTGGGACTGGGTGTGAGTTAGGACACGGGGCAGTGAGCACAGTGGGTGATGGGTGAGTGGGATTGGGTGCGAGTTAGGACACGGGGTCAGTGAGCACAGGGGGTGATGGGTGAGTGGGACTGGGTGCGAGTTAGGACACGGGGTCAGTGAGCACAAGGGGTGATGGGTGAGTGGGACTGGGTGTGAGTTAGGACACGGGGTCAGTGAGCACAGTGGGTGATGGGTGAGTGGAACTGGGTGTGAGTTAGGACACGGGGTCAGAGAGCACAGGGGGTGATGGGTGAGTGGGACTGGGTGTGAGTTAGGACACGGGGTCAGTGAGCAGAGGGGGTGATGGGTGAGTGGGACTGGGTCTGAGTTAGGACACGGGGTCAGTGAGCACAGAGGGTGATGGGTGAGTGGGACTGGGTGTGAGTTAGGACATGGGGTCAGTGAGCACAGGGGGTGATGGGTGAGTAGGACTGGGTGTGAGTTAGGACACGGGTCAGTGAGCACAGGGGGTGATGGGTGAGCGGGGCTGGGTGTGAGTTAGGACACGGGGTCAGTGAGCACAGGGGGTGATGGGTGAGCGGGACTGGGTGTGAGTTAGGACACGGGGTCAGTGAGCACAGGGGGTGATGGGTGAGTGGGACTGGGTGTGAGTTCGGACACGGGGTCAGTGAGCACAGGCGGTGAAGGGTGAGTGGGACTGGGTGTGAGTTAGGACACGGGTCAGTGAGCACAATGGGTGATGGGTGAGTGGGACTGGGTGTGATTTAGGACACGGGGGCAGTGAGCACAGGGGGTGATGGGTGAGAGGGACTGGGTGTGTGTTAGGACACGGGGACAGTGAGCACAGGAGGTGATGGGTGAGTGGGACTGGGTGTGATTTAGGACACGGGGCAGTGAGCACAGGGGGTGATGGGTGAGTGGGACTGGGTGTGAGTTAGGACACGGGGTCAGTGTGCACAGCGGGTGATGGGTGAGTGGGACTGGGTGTCAGTTAGGACACGGGGACAGTGAGCACAGGAGGTGATGGCTGGGTGGGACTGGGTGTGAGTTAGGATACGGGGACAGTGAGCACAGGGGTTGATGGGTGAGTGGGAGGGTGTGAGTTAGGACACGGGGTCAGTGAGCACAGTGGGTGATGGGTGAGTGGGACTGGGTGTGAGTTAGGACACGGGTCAGTGAGCACAGAGGGTGATGGGTGAGTGGGACTGGGTGTGAGTTAGGACAGGGGTCAGTGAGCACAGGGGGTGATGGGTGAGTGGGACTGGGTGTGAGTTAGGACACGGGGTCAGTGTGCACAGAGGGTGATGGGTGAGTGGGACTGGGTGTGAGTTAATACACGGGGACAGTGAGCACAGAGGGTGATGGGTGAGTGGGACTGGGTGTGAGTTAGGACACGGGGTCAGTGAGCACAGGGGCTGATGGGTGAGTGGGACTGGGTGTGAGTTAGGACACGGGGACAGTGAGCACAGAGGGTGATGGGTGAGTGGGACTGGGTGTGAGTTAGGACACGGGGTCAGTGAGCACAGGGGGTGATGGGTGAGTGGGACTGGGTGTGAGTTAGGACACGGGGTCAATGAGCACAGGGGGTGATGGGTGAGTGGAACTGGGTGTGAGTTAGGACACGGGGTCAGTGAGCACAGGGGGTGATGGGTGAGTGGAACTGGGTGTGAGTTAGGACACGGGGTCAGTGAGCACAGGGGGTGATGGGTGAGTGGGACTGGGTGTGAGTTAGGACACGGGGTCAGTGAGCACAGGGGGTGATGGGTGAGTGGGACTGGGTGTGAGTTAGGACACGGGGTCAGTGAGCAAAGAGGGTGATGGGTGAGTGGGACTGGGTGTGAGTTAGGACACGGGGTCAGTGAGCACAGGGGGTGATGGGTGAGTGGGACTGGGTGTGAGTTAGGACACAGGGACAGTGAGCACAGGGGGTGATGGGTGAGTGGGACTGGGTGTGAGTTAGGACACGGGGTCAGTGAGCACAGGGGGTGATGGGTGAGTGGGACTGGGTGCGAGTTAAGACACGGGGGCAGCCGCGTTTTGGATCAGCTCGAGTTTACGTCGGGTAGAACGTGAGAGGCCGGCCAGGAGTGCGTTGGAGCGGTCAAGTCTGGAGGGGAGCGAGGCACGGATGAGGGCTTCAGCAGCGGAAGAGCTGAGGCAGGGGGGCGGAGACGGTGCGATGTTACGGAGCGGGAAACAGGCGGGTTTAGTTACGCTGCAGATATGTGGCTGGAAGCTCATTTCAGGGTCAAATACAACAGCGGGGTGTGAAATGTTTTGATTCAGCATCAGATCGGAGTTGGGGAGAGGGAGGGAGTCAGGGGGCCGGGGGAACGGGGTTTGTGGCAGGGACCGAAAGCAATGGCTTCGGTCCTCCCCAATATTCAATTGGAGAACATTTGTCAGACAGTAATTACAGAGCAGGACATCGACAGACAGGTGAGCTGGGCAGGCAAGCGGCAAGTGCAGTTAAACACAGTGAAAGGTGAGGTGTTGCACTTTTGAGGGAAAACCGAGAGAGGTAACATAAAATAAACGGTGCCATTGCTAATTTGGTGCGGGAACAGGGAACTCAGTGTCCACACATGTGTTTGAACGTGGCAATGCTGGTTGAGAAGACAGTTAAAATACATACGCGCTTTATACACAGAGGCATCGAGGAGAAAAACAAGCACGTTTTGTTAATCGTTTATCAACCACATGTTCGGCCTCAAGGGCTGTTTTGTGTCCAATTTAGGAATGATGTGAATGCCTTAGAAAGGCGACAGAGGCCGATTGAGCAGAATGGTCCCAGTCTAATGTGGATAAGTGTGAGGTTCTCCACTTTGGTGGCAAACACAGGAAGGCAGATTATTATCTGAATGGTGACAGATTAGGAAAAGGGGAGGTGCAACGAGACCTGGGTGTCATGGTACATCAGTCATTGAAGGTTGGCCATGCAGGTACAGCAGGCGGTGAAGAAGGCAAATGGTATGTTGGCCTTCATAGCGAGAGGATTTGAGTATAGGAGCAGGGAGGTCTTACTGCAGTTGTACAGAGCCTTGGTGAGACCACACCTGGAATATTGTGAACAGTTTTGATCTCCTAATCTGAGGAAGGACATTCTTGCTATTGAGGGAGTGCAGCGAAGGTTCACCAGACTGATTCCTGGGATGGTGGGACTGACATATGAAGAAAGACTGGATCGACTAGGCTTATATTCACTGGAATTTAGAAGAATGAGAGGGGCCCTCATAGAAACATATAAAATTCTGATGGGATTGGACAGGTTAGATGCAGGAAGAACGTTCCCGATGTTGGGGAAGTCCAGAACCAGGGGACATCGTCTAAGGGTAAGGGGTAAGCCATTTAGGACCGAGATGAATTGTGAACCTGTGGAATTCTCTACCACAGAAAGTTGTTGGGGGCCAGTTCGTTGGATATATTCAAAAGGGAGTTAGATGTGGCCCTTAGGGCTAAAGGGATCAGGGGGTGTGGAGAGAAGGCAGGAGTGGGGTACTGAGGGAATGATCAGCCCATGATCATATTGAATGGTGGGGCAGGCTCGAAGGGCCCAATGGCCTGCTCCTGCACCTATTTTCTATGTTTCTATGGAACGCGCCGCCTGAAAGGTCGGTGAGAGCAGGCTATGTCGGGACGTTCAAAAGGGCATTGGACATACAGGAAGTGGAGTCATTTTGCACAGTGATGGGTAAAGAGCAGGAACGTGGGGCTGATTGGAAAGTTCATTCAGAAGCATCGAAGCCCTGACCACACTCGACCAGCTCCGCTGGGCGGGGCCACATTGTCCGCACGCCCCCCAGACACGAGACTCCCAAAGCAAGCGCTCTACTCGGAACTCCTTCACGGGCCAACGGGCCAAAGGTGGGCAGAGGAAACGTGACAAGGGACACACCCCCTCCCTGATAAAGTGCAACATCCCCACCCACACCCTGGGAGTCCCCGGCCCAAAGACCGGTCCGCCCCTAAGTGGAGGAAGTGCATCCGGGAGGGCGCTGAGCACCTCGAGTCTCGTCGCCAATTGCGAGCACGCAGAAAGCAAGCGCAGGCAGCGGAAGGAGCGTGCGGCAAACCAGTCCCACCCTCCCCTTCCCTCAACGTCTATCTGTCCCACCCTGTGACAGGGACTGTGGCTCTCGTGTTGGAATGTTCAGTCACCCGAGGACTCGTGTTAGAGTGGGAGCAAGTCTTCCTCGATTCCGAGGGACTGCCTCTGATGATGCATTCAGACGACCCAGGGCTGGCAAAGCGCGGCGATTGGCTGTGAGACGCGACGATAATTCAGTGATCGCTTGAACTAATAGCCCATTGGTCTCCCCTCCCCTCACGGGTGGTCTCTGGCCTTAACAACGGACGTGTTTGGCGAGGTGATGAGCCGCACTTACCCTCCATAGGCTGGCATGGGTGATGGAGCCGTCGCTGTGCGGATCGTGTTGTACACAGCTCGTCCTCGACCTCTTAAGTGAGCTCCTCGGTAGGCCATTGCTGGGGCAGCGGCCGCCATAGGGTACGGAAATCCAGCCACTGAATGGGGGAGCAGAGAGAATGGAGGTTACATCGGAACCACCGAAATCGGAGCAGGAGTGGGCCATTCGGCCCCTCGAGCCTGCTCCGCCACTTAATACCATCGTGGGCTGATCCGATCATGGACCCAGCTCCACTTCCCTGCCCGTCCCCTTATCGGGTAAGAAACTGTCTATCTCTGTCTTAAATATATTCAATGTCCCGGCTTCCACAGCTCTCTGAGGCAGCGAGTTCCACAGATTTACAACCCTCTGAGAGAAGAAATTCCTCCTCATCTCAGTTTTAAATGGGCGGCCCCTTATTCTAAGACCATGCCCCATAGTTCTAGTCTCCCCCATCAGTGGAAACATCCTCTCTGCATCCACCTTGTCGAGCCCCCTCATAATCTGATACGTTTCGATAAGATCACTTCTCATTCTTCTCAATTCCAATGAGTAGAGGCCCAACCTCTTCAACCTTGTCTCATAAGTCAACCCCCTCATCTCCGGAATCAACCGAGTGAACCTTCATGGGACATCAGTCATTGAAAGTTGGCATGCAGGTACAGCAGGCGGTGAAGAAGACAAATGGCATGTTGGCCTCCATAGCGAGAGGATTTGAGTATAGGAGCAGGGAGGTGTTGCTACAGTTGTACAGGGCCTTGGTGAGGCCACACCTGGAATATTGTGTTCAGTTTTGGTCTCCTCATCTGAGGAAGGACGTTCTTGCTATTGAGGGAGTGCAGCGAAGGTTCACCAGACTGATTCCCGGGATAGCAGGACTGACATATGAAGAAAGACTGGATCGACTTGGCTTATATTCACTGGAGTTTAGAAGAATGAGAGGGGATCTCACAGAAACATGTAAAATTCTGACGGGTTTAGACAGGTTAGATGCAGGAAGAATGTTCCCGATGTTGGGGAAGTCCAGAACCAGGGCTCACAGTCTAAGGATAAGGGGAAAGCCATTTAGGACCGAGATGAGGAGAAACTTCTTCACTCAGAGAATTGTGAACCTGTGGAATTCTCTACCACAGAAAGTTGTTGGGGGCCAGTTCGTTGGATATATTCAAAAGGGAGTTAGATGTGGCCCTTACGGCTAAAGGGATCAGGGGGTATGGAGAGAAGGCAGGAGTGGGGTACTGAGGGAATGAGGGAATGGTGGTGCAGGCTCGAAGGGCCCAATGGCCTACTCCTGCACCTATTTTATGTGTTTCTATAATTGCAGTAAAGCATCTTTAATTTTATACTCAAACCCTCTCGGACAATATCTGTTCTGATCACGATATGCAGTGATATCTGAACCATTTTCGAAGCGGAATACACCTGTCTGTTTCGATAATTCACCGAGACTCTCTCCCTGTGTCAGCCAGGACTCAATGGTTAGCACTCCTGTCTCGAAGTCCGATGGCCACGGGTTCAAAGCCCACTTTAGAGCCTTGAGCCCATAATCGATGTTTGTACTCCCAGTGCAGTACTGAGGGATGGCCGTACTGTCGGAGGGGCAGTACTGAGGGAGCACCGTACTGACGGAGTGGCAGTACTGAGGGAGTGCCGTACTGCACTATCGGAGGGGCAGTACTGAGGGAGTGCCGTATGTCGGAGGGGCAGTACTGAGGGAGTGCCGTACTGCACTATCGGAGGGGCAGTACTGAGGGAGTGCCGTACTGTACTGTCGGAGGGGCAGTACTGAGGGAGCGCCGTACTGTCGGAGGGGCAGTACTGAGGGAGCGCCGTACTGTCGGAGGGGCAGTACTGAGGGAGTGCCGTACTGTCGGAGGGGCAGTACTGAGGGAGTGCCGTACTGTCGGAGGGGCAGTACTGAGGGAGTGCCGTACTGTCGGAGGGGCAGTACTGAGGGAGTGTTGCACTGTCGGAGGGGCAGTACTGAGGGAGTGCCGTACTGTCGGAGGGGCAGTACTGAGGGAGTGCCGTACTGTCGGAGGGGCAGTACTGAGGGAGTGCCGTACTGTACTGTCGGAGGGGCAGTACTGAGGGAGCGCCGTACTGTCGGAGGGGCAGTACTGAGGGAGCGCCGTACTGTCGGAGGGGCAGTACTGAGGGAGTGCCGTACTGTACTGTCGGAGGAGCAGTACTGAGGGAGTGCCGTACTGTCGGAGGGGCAGTACTGAGGCAGTGCCGTACTGTGCTGTCGGAGGGGCAGTACTGAGGGAGTGCCGCACTGTCGGAGGGGCAGTACTGAGGGATGGCCGTACTGTGCTGTCGGAGGGGCAGTACTGAGGGAATGCCGTACTGTCGGAGGGGCAGTACTGAGGGAGTGCCGCACTGTCGGAGGGGCAGTACTGAGGGAGTGCCGCACTGTCGGAGGGGCAGTACTGAGGGAGCACCGTACTGTCGGAGGGGCAGTACTGAGGGAGTGCCGTACTGTCGGAGGGGCAGTACTGAGGGAGTGCCGCACTGTCGGAGGGGCAGTACTGAGGGAGCACCGTACTGTCGGAGGGGCAGTACTGAGGGAGTGCCGTACTGTCGGAGGGGCAGTACTGAGGGAGTGCCGTACTGTCGGAGGGGCAGTACTGAGGGAGCCCCGCACTGTCGGAGGGGCAGTACTAAGGGATGGCCGTACTGTCGGAGGGTCAGTACTGAGGGAGCGCTGTACTGTCGGAGGGGCAGTACTGAGGGAGCACCGTACTGTCGGAGGGGCAGTACTGAGGGAGTGCCGTACTGTCGGAGGGGCAGTACTGAGGGAGTGCCGTACTGTCGGAGGGTCAGTACTGAGGGAGCGCTGTACTGTCGGAGGGGCAGTACTGAGGGAGCGCTGTACTGTCGGAGGGGCAGTACTGAGGGATGGCCGTACTGTCGGAGGGTCAGTACTGAGGGAGCACCGTACTGTCGGAGGGGCAGTACTGAGGGAGTGCCGTACTGCACTGTCGGAGGGGCAGTACTGAGGGAGTGCCGTACTGTCGGAGGGGCAGTACTGAGGGAGTGCCGTACTGTCGGAGGGGCAGTACTGAGGGAGCGCCGTACTGTCGGAGGGGCAGTACTGAGGGAGTGCCGTACTGTCGGAGGGGCAGTACTGAGGGAGCGCCGTACTGTCGGAGGGGCAGTACTGAGGGAGCGCCGTACTGCACTGTCGGAGGGGCAGTACTGAGGGAGTGCCGTACTGCACTGTCGGAGGGGCAGTACTGAGGGAGTGCCGTACTGCACTGTCGGAGGGGCAGTACTGAGGGAGTGCCGTACTGTACTGTCGGAGGGGCAGTACTGAGGGAGTGCCGTACTGTCGGAGGGGCAGTACTGAGGGAGTGCCGTACTGTGCTGTCGGAGGGGCAGTACTGAGGGAGTGCCGTACTGTACTGTCGGAGGGGCAGTACTGAGGGAGTGCCGTACTGTCGGAGGGGCAGTACTGAGGGAGTGCCGTACTGTGCTGTCGGAGGGGCAGTACTGAGGGAGTGCCGTACTGTGCTGTCGGAGGGGCAGTACTGAGGGAGTGCCGTACTGCACTGTCGGAGGGGCAGTACTGAGGGAGTGCCGTACTGTCGGAGGGGCAGTACTGAGGGAGTGCCGTACTGCACTGTCGGAGGGGCAGTACTGAGGGAGTGCCGTACTGTCGGAGGGGCAGTACTGAGGGAGTGCCGCACTGTCGGAGGGGCAGTACTGAGGGAGTGCCGCACTGTCGGAGGGGCAGTACTGAGGGAGTGCCGTACTGTCGGAGGGGCAGTACTGAGGGAGTGCCGTACTGTCGGAGGGGCAGTACTGAGGGAGTGCCGCACTGTCGGAGGGGCAGTACTGAGGGAGTGCCGTACTGTCGGAGGGGCAGTACTGAGGGAGTGCCGCACTGTCGGAGGGGCAGTACTGAGGGAGTGCCGTACTGTCGGAGGGGCAGTACTGAGGGAGTGCCGCACTGTCGGAGGGGCAGTACTGAGGGAGTGCCGCACTGTCGGAGGGGCAGTACTGAGGGAGTGTTGCACTGTCGGAGGGGCAGTACTGAGGGAGTGCCGCACTGTCGGAGGGGCAGTACTGAGGGAGTGCCGTACTGTCGGAGGGGCAGTACTGAGGGAGTGCCGCACTGTCGGAGGGGCAGTACTGAGGGAGTGCCGCACTGTCGGAGGTGCCGTGTTTCGGGTGTGACCTTAAACCGAGGCCCCGTCTGCCCTCTCGGGAGGATGTAAAAGATCCCGGGGCCACTATTTGGAAGAAGAGCAGGGGGAGTTCTCCCCGGTGTCCTGGGGCCGATATTTATCCCTCGACCAACATCACTAAAACAGATTTTCCGGGTCATTATCACATCGCTGGGTGTGGGAGCTTGCTGTGCGCAAATTGGCCGCATTTCCCACAATGCAACAGCGACCACACTCCCAAAAGTACTTAATTGGCTGTTAAGTGCTTTGGGACGTCCGGTGGTGAGAAAGGCGCTATATAAAGGCACGTCTTCGGTTTTGTTACCTGTGTATATTTCCGGGGCGTAGACAGCTCCGACCATCGGGTTCAGCTTCCATCCTGGGAACAGAAGGAGGTCACAAGGAGGTCAAACATTTGGCCGATGGAGTATAATGTGGGAAAGTGTGCGGTCATGCACTTTGGCAGAAAAAAATCACAGAGCAAGTTATTATTTAAACGGAGAAAGATTGCAAAGTGCCGCAGTACAGCGGGACCTGGGGGTTACTTGTACATGAAACACAAAAGGATAGTATGCAGGTACAGCAAGTGATCAGGAAGGGCCAATGGTATCTTGGCCTTTATTGCAAAGGGGATGGAGTATAAAAGCAGGGAAGTCTTGCTCCAGTTATACAGGGTATTGGTGAGACCACACCTGGAGTACTGCGTGCAGCTTTGCTCTCCGTATTTACGAAAGGATATACTTGCTTTGGAGGCAGTTCAGAGAAGGTTCACTCGGTTGATTCCGGAGATGAGAGGGTTGACTTATGAGGAAAGGTTGAGGAGGTTGGGCCTCTACTCATTGGAATTCAGAAGAATGAGAGGTGATCTTATCGAAACGTATCAGATTATGAGGGGGCTCGACAAGGTGGATGCAGAGAGGATGTTCCCACTGATGGGGGAGACTAGAACTAGGGGGCATGGTCTTAGAATAAGGGGCCGCCCATTTAAAACTGAGATGAGGAGGAATTTCTTCTCTCAGAGGGTTGTAAATCTGTGGAACTCGCTGCCTCAGAGAGCTGTGGAAGCCGGGACATTGAATATATTTAAGACAGAGATAGACAGTTCCTTAACCGATAAGGGGGCGGGCAGGGAAGTGGAGCTGGGTCCATGATCGGATCAGCCACGATCGTATTAAATGGCGGAGCAGGCTCGAGGGGCCGAATGGCCCACTCCTGCTCCTATTTCTTATGTTCTGATGTACATTCAACGGGAGTTCAGAGCCAATGCAGAAAATGTCAACGACCGGAAAGACGATTAAGTGTCGCGAGGTTCAGGAATCACTCGCGGCCCAGTTAGTCACGCAGAACACCGAAGGTGCTTTGTCAGAAGGTTCTCACGATCCACGGCACCTCGCCCCGCGTTTTCTCCACCTACCATTGATGTATGGAGTCGGTGGTTTCTTGGGCGTCACTACACGGGCTGTTGCGTTGTTGACCTGAAACACAAAACCAACGTCCATTACGGCAATCCAGCCAGACCGTGAGACGATCCAAAACTCGGCTGCCCCCGTGTCCTAACTCACACCCAGTCCCACTCACCCATCACCCCCTGTACCCCGTGTCCTAACTCACACCCAGTCCAACTCACCCATCACCCGCTGTGCACACTGACCCCGTGTCCTAACTCACACCCAGTCCCACTCAACCATCACCCGCTGTGCTCACTGACCCCGTGTCCTAACTCACACCCAGTCCCACTCACCCATCACCCGCTGTGCTCACTGACCCCGTGTCCTAACTCGCCCCCAGTCCCGCTCACCCATCACCCTCTGTGCTCACCGACCCCGTGTCCTAGCTCACACCCAGTCCCACTCACCCATCACCCGCTGTGATCATTGAGCCCGTGTCCTAACTCACACCCAGTCCCACTCACCCGTCACCCCCTGTGCTCATTGACCCCGTGTCCTAACTCACACCGAGTCCCACTCACCCATCACCCCCTGTGCCCCGTGACCTAACTCACACCCAGTCCCACTCACCCATCACCCCCTGTGCTCACTGACCCCGTGTCCTAACTCACACCCAGTCCCACTCACCCATCACCCGCTGTGCTCACTGACCCCGTGTCCTAACTCACACCCAGTCCCACTCACCCATCACCCCCTGTACTCACTGACCCCGTGTCCTAACTCACACCCAGTCCCCCTCACCCATCACCCGCTGTGCTCACTGACCCCGTGTCCTAACTCACACCCAGTCCCACTCACCCATCACCCCCTGTGCTCACTGACCCGTGTCCTAACTCACACCGAGTCCCACTCACCCATCACCCCCTGTGCTCACTGCCCCGTGTCCTAACTCACACCCAGTCCCACTCACCCATCACCCCCTGTGCTCACTGCCCCCGTGTCCTAACTCACACCCATTCCGACTCAACCATCACCCTCTGTGCTCACTGACCCCGTGTCCTAACTCACACCCAGTCCCACTCACCCATCACCCCCTGTGCTCACTGCCCCCGTGTCCTAATTCACACCCATTCCTACTCAACCATCACCCCCTGTGCTCACTGACCCCGTGTCCTAACTCACACCCAGTCCCACTCACCCATCACCCCCTGTGCTCACTGACCCATGTCCTAACTCAAACCCAGTCCCACTCACCCATCACCCACTGTCCTCACTGCCCCCGTGTCCTAACTCAAACGCAGTCCCACTCACCCATCACACCCTGTGCTCACTGACCCCGTGTCCTAACTCACACCCAATCCCACTCACCCATCACCCCCTGTGCTCACTGACCCCGTGTCCTAACTCACACCCAGTCCTACTCACCCATCACCCTCTGTGCTCACTGACCCCGTGTCCTAACTCACACCCAGTCCCACTCACCCATCACCCCCTGTGCTCACTGACCCGTGTCCTAACTCACACCCAGTCCCACTCACCCATCACCCCCTGTGCACACTGCCCCCGTGTCCTAACTCAAACGCAGTCCCACTCACCCATCACCCGCTGTGCTCACTGACCCCGTGTCCTAACTCACACCCAGTCCCACTCACCCATCACCCCCTGTGCTCACTGACCCCGTGTCCTAACTCACACCCAGTCACACTCACCCATCACCCCCTGTGCTCACTGTCCCCATGTCCTAACTCACACCCAGTCCCACTCACCCATCACCCACTGTGCTCACTGACCCCGTGTCCTAACTCACACCGAGTCCCACTCACCCATCACCCCCTGTGCTCACTGACCCCGTGTCCTAACTCACACACAGTCCCCCTCACCCATCACCCACTGTGCTCACTGACCCCGTGTCCTAACTCACACCCAGTCCCACTCACCCCTCACCTCCTGTGCTCACTGACCTCGGGTCCTAACTCACACCCAGTCCCACTCACCCATCACCCCCAGTGCTCACTGACCCCGTGTCCTAACTCACACCCAGTCCCACTCACCCATCACCCCCAGTGCTCACTGACCCCGTGTCCTAACTCACACCCAGTCCCACTCACCCATCACCCCCTGTGCTCACTGACCCCGTGTCCTAACTCACACCCAGTCCCACTCACTCAACCCCCCGCTGTGCTCACTGACCCGTGTCCTAACTCGCACCCAGTCCCACTCACCCATCACCCCCTGTGCTCACTGACCCGTGTCCTAACTCACACCCAGTCCCACTCACCCATCAACCCCTCTGCTCACTGACCCCGTATCCTAACTCACACCGAGTCCCACTCACCCATCAACCCCTCTGCTCACTGACCCCGTATCCTAACTCACACCCAGTCCCACTCACCCCTCACTCCCTGTGCTCACTGCCCCGTGTCCTAACACACACCCAGTCCCGCTCACCCATCACCCGCTGTGCTCACTGTCCCCGTGTCCTAACTCACACCCAGTCCCACTCACCCATCACCCCCTGTGCCCCGTGTCCTAACTCACACCCAGTCCCACTCACCCATCACCCACTGTGCCCCGTGTCCTAACTCACACCCAGTCCCACTCACCCATCACCCCCTTTGCTCACTGACCCGTGTCCTAACTCACACCCAGTCCCACTCACCCATCACCTCCTGTGCTCACTGCCCCGTGTCCTAACTCACACCCAGTCCCACTCACCCATCACCCCCTGTGCTCACTGCCCCGTGTCCTAACTCACACCCAGTCCCACTCACCCATCACCCCCTTTGCTCACTGACCCCGTGTCCTAACTCACATCCAGTCCCACTCACCCATCACCCCCTGTGCTCACTGACCCCGTGTCCTAACTCACACCCAGTCCCATTCACCCATCACCCCCTGTGCCCCGTGTCCTAACTCACACCCAGTCCCGCTCACCCATCACCCCCTGTTCTCAGTGACCCCGTGTCCTAACTCACACCCAGTCCCACTCACCCATCACCCCCTGTGCTCACTGACCCCGTGTCCTAACTCACACCCAGTCCCACTCACCCATCACCACCTGTGCTCACTGACCCGTGGCCTAACTCACACCCCGTCCCACTCCCCCATCACCCACTGTGCTCACTGCCCCGTGTCCTAAATCACACCGAGTCCCACTCACCCATCACCATCTGTGCTCACTGACCCGTGTCCTAACTCACACCCAGTCCCACTCACCCATCACCCCCTGTGCTCACTGCCCTGTGTCCTAACTCACACCCCGTCCCACTCCCCCATCACCCCCTGTGCTCACTGACCCCGTGTCCTAACTCACACCGAGTCCCACTCACCCATCACCCGCTGTGCTCACTGACCCCGTGTCCTAACTCACACCCCGTCCCACTCCCCCATCACCCACTGTGCTCACTGACCCCGTGTCCTAACTCACACCCAGTCCCACTCACCCATCACCCCCTGTGCACACTGCCCCGTGTCCTAACTCACACCCAGTCCCACTCACCCATCACCCACTGTGCTCACTGACCCCGTGTCCTAACTCACACCCAGTCCCACTCACCCATCACCCCCTGTGCTCACTGCCCCGTGTCCTAACTCACACCCAGTCCCGCTCACCCATCACCTGCTGTGCTCACTGCCCCGTGTCCTAACTCACACCCAGTCCCACTCACCCATCACCCACTGTGCACACTGCCCTGTGTCCTAACTCACACCCAGTCCCACTCACCCATCACCCCCTGTGCTCACGGCCCCGTGTCCTAACTCACACCCAGTCCCACTCACCCATCACCCCCTGTGCTCACTGACCCCGTGTCCTAACTCACACCCAGTCCCACTCACCCATCACCCCTTTTGCTCACTGATCCCGTGTCCTAACTCACACCCAGTCCCACTCACCCATCACCCCCTGTGCTCACTGCCACCGTGTCCTAACTCACACCCAGTCCCACTCACCCATCACCCCCTGTGCTCACTGACCCGTGTCCTAACTCACACCCAGTCCCACTCACCCATCACCCCCTGTGCTCACTGACCCCGTGTACTAACTCACACCGAGTCCCGCTCACCCATCACCCCCTGTGCTCACTGACCCCGTGTCCTAACTCACACCCAGTCCCACTCACCCATCACCCCCTGTGCTCACTGACCCCGTGTCCTAACTCACACCCAGTCCCACTTACCCATCACCCCCTGTGCTCACTGCCCCGTGTCCTAACTCACACCCAGTCCCACTCACCCATCACCCCTTGTGCTCACTGACCCGTGTCCTATCTCACACCCAGTCCCACTCACCCATCACCTCCTGTGTTCACTGACCCCGTGTCCTAACTCACACCCAGTCCCACTCACCCATCACCCCCAGTGCTCACTGACCCCGTGTCCTAACTCACACCCAGTCCCACTCACCCATCACCCCCTGTGCTCACTGCCACGTGTCCTAACTCACACCCAGTCCCACTCACCCAACCCCCCGCTGTGCTCACTGACCCGTGTCCTAACTCACACCCAGTCCCACTCACCCATCACCCCCTGTGCTCACTGACCCCGTGTCCTAACTCGCACCCAGTCCCACTCACCCATCACCCACTGTGCTCACTGCCTCCGTATCCTAACTCACACCCAGTCCCACTCACCCATCACCCCCTCTGCTCACTGACCCCGTATCCTAACTCACACCCAGTCCCACTCACCCATCACCCCCTGTGCTCACTGACCCCGTGTCCTAACACACACCCAGTCCCGCTCACCCATCACCCCCTGTGCTCACTGTCCCCGTGTCCTAACTCACACCCAGTCCCACTCACCCATCACCCCCTGTGCTCACTGTCCCCGTGTCCTATCTCACACCCAGTCCCACTCACCCATCACCCACTGTGCCCCGTGTGCTAACTCACACCCAGTCCCACTCACCCATCACCTCCTGTGCTCACTGCCCCGTGTCCTAACTCACACCCAGTCCCACTCACCCATCACCCCCTGTGCTCACTGCCCCGTGTCCTAATTCACACCCAGTCCCACTCACCCATCACCCCCTGTGCTCACTGACCCCGTGTCCTAACTCACATCCAGTCCCACTCACCCATCACCCCCTTTGCTCACGGCTCGTGTCCTAACTCACATCCAGTCCCACTCACCTATCACCCCCTGTGCTCACTGACCCCGTGTCCTAACTCACACCCAGTCCCACTGACCCATCACCCCCTGTGCTCACTGACCCATGTCCTAACTCAAACCTAGTCCCACTCACCCATCACCCCCTGTGCTCACTGCCCCCGTGTCCTAACTCACACCCAGTCCCACTCACCCATCACCCGCTGTGCTCACTGATCCCGTGTCCTAACTCATACCCAGTCCCACTCACCCATCACCCCCTGTGCTCACTGACCCCGTGTCCTAACTCACACCCAGTCCCACTCATCCATCACCCCCTGTGCTCACTGACCCCGTGTCCTAACTCACACCCAGTCCCACTCACCCCTCATCTCCTGTGCTCACTGACCCCGTGTCCTAACTCACACCCAGTCCCACTCACCCATCACCTCCTGTGCTCACTGCTCCGTGTCCTAACTCACACCCAGTCCGACTCACCCATCACCCCCTGTGCACACTGCCCCGTGTCCTAACTCACACCCAGTCCCACTCACCCATCACCCACTGTGCTCACTGACCCCGTGTCCTAACTCACACCCAGTCCCACTCACCCATCACCCCCTGTGCTCACTGCCCCGTGTCCTAACTCACACCCAGTCCCGCTCACCCATCACCCGCTGTGCTCACTGCCCCGTGTCCTAACTCACACCGAGTCCCACTCACCCATCACCCACTGTGCACACTGCCCTGTGTCCTAACTCACACCCAGTCCCACTCACCCATCACCCCCTGTGCTCACGGCCCCGTGTCCTAACTCACACCCAGTCCCACTCACCCATCACCCCCTGTGCTCACTGACCCCGTGTCCTAACTCACACCCAGTCCCACTCACCCATCACCCCTTGTGCTCACTGACCCCGTGTCCTAACTCACACCCAGTCCCACTCACCCATCACCCCCTGTGCTCACTGACCCGTGTCCTAACTCACACCCAGTCCCACTCACCCATCACCCCCTGTGCTCACTGACCCCGTGTACTAACTCACACCGAGTCCCGCTCACCCATCACCCCCTGTGCTCACTGACCCCGTGTCCTAACTCACCCCCAGTCCCACTCACCCATCACCCCCTGTGCTCACTGACCCCGTGTCCTAACTCAAACGCAGTCCCACTCACCCATCACCCCCTGTGCTCACTGACCCCGTGTCCTAACTCACCCCCAGTCCCACTCACCCATCACCCCCTGTGCTCACTGCCCCCGTGTCCTAACTCAAACGCAGTCCCACTCACCAATCACCCCCTGTGCTCACTGACCCCGTGTCCTAACTCACACCCAGTCCCACTCACCCATCACCCCCTGTGCTCACTGACCCCGTGTCCTAACTCACACCCAGTCCCACTCACACATCACCCCTTGTGCTCACTGACCCGTGTCCTATCTCACACCCAGTCCCACTCACCCATCACCCCCTGTGCTCACTGACACCATGTCCTAGCTCACACCCAGTCCCGCACACCCATCACCCCCTGTGCTCACTGACCCCGTGTCCTAACTCACAACCAGTCCCCCTCACATATCATCCCCTGTGCTCACTGACCCCGTGTCCTAACTCACACCCAGTCCTGCTCACCCATCACCCCCTGTGCTCGCTGACCCGTGTCCTAATGCACACCCAGTCCCACTCACCCATCACCCCCAGTGCTCGCTGACCCGTGTCCTAACTCACACCCAGTCCCACTCACCCATCACCCCCTGTGCTCACTGCCCCCGTGTCCTAACTCACACCCAGTCCCACTCACCCATCACCCCCTGTGCTCACTGACCCCGTGTCCTAACTCACACCCAGTCCCACTAACCAATCACCCACTGTGCTCACTGACCCCGTGTCCTAACTCACACCCAGTCCCACTCACCCATCACCCCCTGTGCTCACTGACCCCGTGTCCTAACTCACACCCAGTCCCACTCACCCATCACCCCCTGTGCTCACTGCCCCGTGTCCTAACTCACACCCAATCCCACTCACCCATCACCCGCTGTGCTCACTGCCCCGTGTCCTAACTCACACCCAGTCCCACTCACCCATCACCCCCTGTGCTCACTGACCCATGTCCTAACTCACACCCAGTCCCACTCACCCATCACCCCCTGTGCTCACTGACCCCGTGTCCTAACTCACACCCAGTCCCGCTCACCCATCACCCCCTGTGCTCACTGCCCCGTGTCCTAACTCACACCGAGTCCCACTCACCCATCACCCCCTGTGCTCACTGACCCCTTGTCCTAACTCACACACAGTCCCCCTCACCCATCACCCCCTGTGCTCACTGACCCCGTGTCCTAACTCACACCCAGTCCCACTCACCCCTCACCTCCTGTGCTCACTGACCTCGGGTCCTAACTCACACCCAGTCCCACTCACCCATCACCCCCAGTGCTCACTGACCCCGTGTCCTAACTCACACCCAGTCCCGCACACCCATCACCCCCTGTGCTCACTGACCCCGTGTCCTAACTCACAACCAGTCCCCCTCACCCATCATCCCCTGTGCTCACTGACCCCGTGTCCTAACTCACACCCAGTCCCGCTCACCCATCACCCCCTGTGCTCGCTGACCCGTGTCCTAATGCACACTCAGTCCCACTCACCCATCACCCCCTGTGCTCACTGCCCCGTGTCCTAACTCACACCGAGTCCCACTCACCCATCACCCCCTGTGCTCACTGACCCCTTGTCCTAACTCACACACAGTCCCCCTCACCCATCACCCCCTGTGTTCACTGACCCCGTGTCCTAACTCACACCCAGTCCCACTCACCCCTCACCTCCTGTGCTCACTGACCTCGGGTCCTAACTCACACCCAGTCCCACTCACCCATCACCCCCTGTGCTCACTGACCCCGTGTCCTAACTCACACCCAGTCCCACTCACCCATCACCCCCTGTGCTCACTGACCCCGTGTCCTAACTCACACCCAGTCCCCCTCATCCATCACCCGCTGTGCTCACTGCCCCGTGTCCTAACTCACATCCAGTCCCACTCACCCATCACCCCCTGTGCTCACTGACCCGTGTCCTAACTCACACCCAGTCCCACTCACCCATCACCCCCATGTGCTCACTGCCCCCGTATCCTAACTCACACCCAGTCCCACTCACCCATCACCCCCTCTGCTCACTGACCCCGTATCCTAACTCACACCCAGTCCCACTCACCCATCACCCCCTGTGCTCACTGCCCCGTGTCCTAACTCACACCCAGTCCCACTCACCCATCACCCCCTGTGCTCACTGTCCCCGTGTCCTAACTCACACCCAGTCCCACTCACCCATCACCCACTGTGCCCCGTGTCCTAACTCACACCCAGTCCCACTCACCCATCACCCCCTGTGCTCACTGACCCGTGTCTTAACTCACACCCAGTCCCACTCACCCATCACCTCCTGTGCTCACTGCCCCCTGTCCTAACTCACACCCAGTCCCACTCACCCATCACCCCCTGTGCTCACTGCCCCGTGTCCTAACTCACACCCAGTCCCACTCACCCATCACCCCCTGTGCTCACTGACCTCGTGTCCTAACTCACATCCAGTCCCACTCACCCATCACCCCCTTTGCTCACGGCTCGTGTCCTAACTCACACCCAGTCCCACTCACCCATCACCCCCTGTGCTCACTGACCCCGTGTCCTAACTCACATCCAGTCCCACTCACCCATCACCCCCTTTGCTCACGGCTCGTGTCCTAACTCACACCCAGTCCCACTCACCCATCACCCCCTGTGCTCACTGACCCATGTCCTAACTCAAACCTAGTCCCACTCACCCATCACCCCCTGTGCTCACTGACCCCGTGTCCTAACTCACACCCAGTCCCACTCACCCATCACCCCCTGTGCTCACTGACCCCGTGTCCTAACTCACACCCAGTCCCACTCACCCATCACCCCCTGTGCTCACTGCCCCGTGTCCTAACTCACACCCAGTCCCACTCACCCATCACCCCCTGTGCTCACTGACCCCGTGTCCTAACTCACACCCAGTCCCACTCACCCATCACCCCCTGTGCTCACTGACCCCGTGTCCGAACTCACACCCAGTCCCACTCATCCATCACCCCCTGTGCTCACTGACCCCGTGTCCTAACTCACACCCAGTCCCACTCACCCCTCACCTCCTGTGCTCACTGACCCCGTGTCCTAACTCACACCCAGTACCACTCACCCATCACCCCCTGTGCTCACTGACGCCGTGTCCTAACTCACACCCAGTCCCACTCACCCATCACCCCCTGTGCTCACTGACCCCGTGTCCTAACTCACACCCAGTCCCGCTCACCCATCACCCCCTGTGCTCGCTGACCCGTGTCCTAATGCACACTCAGTCCCACTCACCCATCACCCCCTGTGCTCACTGCCCCGTGTCCTAACTCACACCGAGTCCCACTCACCCATCACCCCCTGTGCTCACTGACCCCTTGTCCTAACTCACACACAGTCCCCCTCACCCATCACCCCCTGTGTTCACTGACCCCGTGTCCTAACTCACACCCAGTCCCACTCACCCCTCACCTCCTGTGCTCACTGACCTCGGGTCCTAACTCACACCCAGTCCCACTCACCCATCACCCCCTGTGCTCACTGACCCCGTGTCCTAACTCACACCCAGTCCCACTCACCCATCACCCCCTGTGCTCACTGACCCCGTGTCCTAACTCACACCCAGTCCCCCTCATCCATCACCCGCTGTGCTCACTGCCCCGTGTCCTAACTCACATCCAGTCCCACTCACCCATCACCCCCTGTGCTCACTGACCCGTGTCCTAACTCACACCCAGTCCCACTCACCCATCACCCCCTGTGCTCACTGCCCCCGTATCCTAACTCACACCCAGTCCCACTCACCCATCACCCCCTCTGCTCACTGACCCCGTATCCTAACTCACACCCAGTCCCACTCACCCATCACCCCCTGTGCTCACTGCCCCGTGTCCTAACTCACACCCAGTCCCACTCACCCATCACCCCCTGTGCTCACTGTCCCCGTGTCCTAACTCACACCCAGTCCCACTCACCCATCACCCACTGTGCCCCGTGTCCTAACTCACACCCAGTCCCACTCACCCATCACCCCCTGTGCTCACTGACCCGTGTCTTAACTCACACCCAGTCCCACTCACCCATCACCTCCTGTGCTCACTGCCCCCTGTCCTAACTCACACCCAGTCCCACTCACCCATCACCCCCTGTGCTCACTGCCCCGTGTCCTAACTCACACCCAGTCCCACTCACCCATCACCCCCTGTGCTCACTGACCTCGTGTCCTAACTCACATCCAGTCCCACTCACCCATCACCCCCTTTGCTCACGGCTCGTGTCCTAACTCACACCCAGTCCCACTCACCCATCACCCCCTGTGCTCACTGACCCCGTGTCCTAACTCACATCCAGTCCCACTCACCCATCACCCCCTTTGCTCACGGCTCGTGTCCTAACTCACACCCAGTCCCACTCACCCATCACCCCCTGTGCTCACTGACCCATGTCCTAACTCAAACCTAGTCCCACTCACCCATCACCCCCTGTGCTCACTGACCCCGTGTCCTAACTCACACCCAGTCCCACTCACCCATCACCCCCTGTGCTCACTGACCCCGTGTCCTAACTCACACCCAGTCCCACTCACCCATCACCCCCTGTGCTCACTGCCCCGTGTCCTAACTCACACCCAGTCCCACTCACCCATCACCCCCTGTGCTCACTGACCCCGTGTCCTAACTCACACCCAGTCCCACTCACCCATCACCCCCTGTGCTCACTGACCCCGTGTCCGAACTCACACCCAGTCCCACTCATCCATCACCCCCTGTGCTCACTGACCCCGTGTCCTAACTCACACCCAGTCCCACTCACCCCTCACCTCCTGTGCTCACTGACCCCGTGTCCTAACTCACACCCAGTACCACTCACCCATCACCCCCTGTGCTCACTGACGCCGTGTCCTAACTCACACCCAGTCCCACTCACCCATCACCCCCTGTGCTCACTGCCCCGTGTCCTAACTCACACCCAGTCCCACTCACCCATCACCCGCTGTGCTCACTGACCCCGTGTCCTAACTCACACCCAGTCCCACTCACCCATCACCCCCTGTGCTCACTGACCCCGTGTCCTAACGCACACCCAGTCCCGCTCACCCATCACCCCCTGTGCTCACTGTCCCCGTGTCCTAACTCACACCCAGTCCCACTCACCCAAACTCCCCCTGTGCTCACTGTCCCCGTGTCCTAACTCACACCCAGTCCCACTCACCCATCACCCCCTGTGCTCACTGACCCGTGTCCTAACTCACACCCAGTCCCACTCACCCATCACCCCCAGTGCTCACTGTCCCGTGTCCTAACTCACACCCAGTCCCACTCACCCATCAACCCCTGTGCTAACTGACCCCGTGTCCTAACTCACACCCAGTCCCACTCACCCATCACCCCCTGTGCTCACTGACCCCGTGTCCTAACTCACACGCAGTCCCACTCACCCATCACCACCTGTGCTCACTGCCCCGTGTCCTAACTCATACCCAGTCCCACTCACCAATCACGCCCTGTGCTCACTGCCCTGTGTCCTAACTCACACCCAGTCCCACTCACTCATCACCCCCTGTGCTCACTGACCCCGTGTCTTAACTCACACCCAGTCCCACTCACCCATCACCCGCTTTGCTCACTGACCCGTGTCCTAACTCACACCTAGTCCCACTCACGCATCACCCCCTGTGCTCACTGACCCCGTGTCCTAACTCACACCCAGTCCCACTCACCCATCACCCCTGTGCTCACTGTCCCCGTGTCCTAACTCACACCCAGTCCCACTTAACCATCACCCCCTGTGCTCACTGCCCCGTGTCCTAACTCACACCCAGTCCCACTCACCCATCACCCCCTGTGCTCACTGACCCCATGTCCTAACTCACACCCAGTCCCACTCACCCATCACCCCCTGTGCTCACTGACCCTGTGTCCTAACTCACAACCAGTCCCACTCACCCAACCCCCCCCGTGCTCACTGACCCGTGTCCTAACTCACACCCAGTCCCACTCACCCATCACACCCTGTGCTCACTGACCCCGTGTCCTAACTCGCACCCAGTCCCACTCACCCATCACCCCCTGTGCTCACTGACCCCGTGTCCTAACTCACACCCAGTCCCACTCACCCATCACCCCCTGTGCTCACTGACCCCGTGTCCAAACTCGCACCCAGTCCCACTCACCCATCACCCGCTGTGCTCACTGCCCCATGTCCTAACTCACACCCAGTCCCACTCACCCATCACCCCCTGTGCTCACTGACCCCGTGCCCTAACTCACACCCAGTCCCACTCACCCATCACCCCCTGTGCTCACTGACCCCGTGTCCAAACTCGCACCCAGTCCCACTCACCCATCACCCGCTGTGCTCACTGCCCCATGTCCTAACTCGCACCGAGTCCCACTCACCCATCACCCGCTGTGCTCACTGCCCCATGTCCTAACTCACACCCAGTCCCGCTCACCCATCACCCACTGTGCTCACTGCCCCGTGTCCTAACTCACACCCAGTCCCACTCACCCATCACCCCCTGTGCTCACTTACCCCGTGTCCTAACTCACACCCAGTCCCACTCACCCATCACCCCCTGTGCTCACTGACCCGTGTCCTAACTCACACCCAGTCCCACTCACCCATCACCCCCTGTGCTCACTGCCCCGTGTCCTAACTCATACCCAGTCCCACTCACCCATCACCCCCTGTGCTCACTGCCCTGTGTCCTAACTCACACCCAGTCCCACTCACCCATCACGCCCTGTGCTCACTGACCCCGTGTCCTAACTCACACCCAGTCCCACTCACCCATCACCCCCTGTGCTCACTGCCCCGTGTCCTAACTCATACCCAGTCCCACTCACCCATCACCCCCTGTGCTCACTGCCCTGTGTCCTAACTCACACCCAGTCCCACTCACCCATCACCCCCTGTGCTCACTGACCCCGTGTCCTAACTCACACCCAGTCCCACTCACCCTTCACCCCCTGTGCTCACTGACCCGTGTCCTAACTCACACCTAGTCCCACTCACCCATCACCCCCTGTGCTCACTGCCCTGTGTCCTAACTCACACCCAGTCCCACTCACCCATCACCCCCTGTGCTCACTGACCCCGTGTCCTAACTCACACCCAGTCCCACTCACCCTTCACCCCCTGTGCTCACTGACCCGTGTCCTAACTCACACCTAGTCCCACTCACCCATCACCCCCTGTGCTCACTGACCCCGTGTCCTAACTCACACCCAGTCCCACTCACCCATCACCCCCTGTGCTCACTGCCCCCGTGTCCTAACTCACACCCAGTCCCACTCACCCATCACCCCCTGTGCTCACTGCCCCGTGTCCTAACTCACACCCAGTCCCACTCACCCATCACCCCCTGTGCTCACTGCCCCGTGTCCTAACTCACACCCAGTCCCGCTCACCCATCACCCCCTGTGCTCACTGTCCCCGTGTCCTAACTCACACCCAGTCCCACTCACCCATCACCCCCTGTGCTCACTGCCCCCGTGTCCTAACTCACACCCAGTCCCACTCACCCATCACTCCCTGTGCTCACTGACCCCGTGTCCTAACTCACACCCAGTCCCACTCACCCATCACCACCTGTGCTCACTGACCCCGTGTCCTAACTCACACCCAGTCCCACTCACCCATCACCCCCTGTGCTCACTGACCCCGTGTCCTAACTCACACCCAGTCCCACTCACCCATCACCCGCTGTGCTCACTGACCCCGTGTCCTAACTCACACCCAGTCCCACTCACCCGTCACCCCCTGTGCTCACTGTCCCCGTGTCCTAACTCACACCCAGTCCCACTCACCCATCACCCCCTGTGCTCACTGACCCCGTGTCCTAACTCACACCCAGTCCCACTCACCCATCACCCCCTGTGCTCACTGACTGGGTGTGAGTTCGGACACGTGGTGATCACTAAGACGGCCGCTCCCGGTTAAACGTTGCCAAACCCGACGCTGACGATGGGAACGGCAATGCATACACACCTCGATTTTACGGCCCTCCACGATGGTCCCATTCAGCTTGTCCCGAGCTCGGTCTGCGTCCACAGTGTTCTCAAAGGTAACAAAGCCAAACCCCTGTCAATGAAGATTAGAATCGCAGCATTACATCGATGGTACATATCACCAGACCTATGTACAGTAGACACCCCTAAGTCGCTGGAGAAATACCACCAACGCTGTCTCCGCGAGATCCTGCAAATCCCCCGGGAGGACAGACGCCCCAACGTTAGCGTCCTCGACCAGGCCCAACATCCCCAGCATCGAAGCACTGACCACACTCGACCAGCTCCGCTGGATAGAGAGTTTCTCAACCGATTATAAAGCTGTCCCTCTCCGCCTTAAATATATTCAATGTCCCGGCTTCCACAGCTCTCTGAGGCAGCGAGTTCCACAGGTTTACAACCCTCTGAGAGAAGAAATTCCTCCTCATCTCAGTTTTAAATGGGCGGCCCCCTTATTCTAAGACCATGCCCCCTAGTTCTAGTCTCCCCCATCAGTGGGAACATCCTCTCTGCATCCACCTTGTCGAGCCCCCCTCATAATCTGATACGTTTCGATAGATCACCTCTCATTCTTCTGAACTCCAATGAGTAGAGGCCCAACCTCCTCAACCTTTCCTCATAAGTCAACCCCCTCATCTCCGGAATCAACCGAGTGAACCTTCTCTGAACTGCCTCCAAAGCAAAGTATATCCTTTCGTAAATACGGAGAGCAAAACTGCACGCAGTACTCCAGGTGTGGCCTCACCAATACCCTGTATAACTGGAGCAAGACTTCCCTGCTTTTATACTCCATCCCCTTTGCAATAAAGGCCAAGATACCATTGGCCCTTCCTGATCACTTGCTGTACCTGCATACCAACCTTTTGTGTTTCATGTACAAGTAACCCCCAGGTCCCGCTGTACTGCGGCACTTTGCAATCTTTCTCCATTTAAATAATAACTTGCTCTTTGATTTTTTTCTGCCAAAGTGCATGACCTCACCCTTTCCCACATTATACTCCATCGGACAAATTTTTGCCCACTCACTGAGCCTGTCTGTGTCCTTTTGCAGATTTTGTGTCCTCCTCACACATTGCTTTTCCTCCCATCTTTGTATCGTCAGCAAACTTGTCTACGTTACACTCGGTCCCTTCTTCCAAGTCGCTAATATAGATTGTAAATAGTTGGGGCCCCAGCACTGATCCCAGCAGGGTAGACTCGAAAAATGACCTTGCACACTAGTTGAAGGACAAGAATGAAAGCAAACGGACTGAGAAAGAATGGGAAGAGAATTGACGCAGCAAATAATGAGGAAAACATACGCTCTTGTCATACAAACCTTCGATCCTCGTTCGTTAAAGATAATTTCAACGTCCAGAATTTTACCAAATTGCTACGAAGTAAAAGAAGAAACGGGTTAGTACACGTGATTGGAACATCACATGGGTTGCCAACAGATACATCCATACCGTGTTGTGCAAGAGATCAATTGCAAAGACAAACTGGACCCCTCTTTACTGACTGAGGTCGCACACTACCCCTGAGTCAGAAGGTTGTGGGTTCAAGTCCCAATCCAGCGATCTGAACTCATAAATCCAGACCGACATTCCCAGTGCAGCACTGAGGGAGTGCCGTACTGCGCTGTCGGAGGGGCAGTACTGAGGGAGTGCCGTACTGTCGGAGGGGCAGTACTGAGGGAGTGCCGTACTGTCGGAGGGGCAGTACTGAGGGAGTGCCGTACTGTCGGAGGGGCAGTACTGAGGGAGTGCCGTACTGCGCTGTCGGAGGGGCAGTACTGAGGGAGTGCTGTACTGCGCTGTCGGAGGGGCAGTACTGAGGGAGTGCTGTACTGCGCTGTCGGAGGGGCAGTACTGAGGGAGTGCTGTACTGCGCTGTCGGAGGGACAGTACTGAGGGAGTGCCGTACTGTCGGAGGGGCAGTACTGAGGGAGTGCCGTACTGCGCTGTCGGAGGGGCAGTACTGAGGGAGTGCTGTACTGCGCTGTCGGAGGGACAGTACTGAGGGAGTGCCGTACTGTCGGAGGGGCAGTACTGAGGGAGTGCCGTACTGTCGGAGGGGCGGTACTGAGGGAGTGCCGTACTGTCGGAGGGGCGGTACTGAGGGAGTGCCGTACTGTCAGAGGGGCAGTACTGAGGGAGAGCCGCACTGTCGGAGGGGCAGTACTGAGGGAGTGCCGTACTGTCGGAGGGGCAGTACTGAGGGAGTGCCGTACTGTCGGAGGGGCAGTACTGAGGGAGTGCCGTACTGTGCTGTCGGAGGGACAGTACTGAGGGAGTGCCGTACTGTCGGAGGGGCAGTACTGAGGGAGTGCCGTACTGTGCTGTCGGAGGGGCAGTACTGAGGGAGTGCCGTACTGTACTGTCGGAGGGGCAGTACTCTGGAAGCGCCGTACTGTCGGAGGGGCAGTACTGAGGGAGTGCCGTACTGTACTGTCGGAGGGGCAGTACTGAGGGAGTGCCGTATTGCACTGTCGGAGGGGCAGTACTGAGGGAGTGCCACACTGTCAGAGGGGCAGTACTGAGGGAGTGCCGTACTGCGCTGTCGGAGGGGCAGTACTGAGGGAGTGCCGTACTGTCGGAGGGGCAGTACTGAGGGAGTGCCGTACTGCGCTGTCGGAGGGGCAGTACTGAGGGAGTGCCGCACTGTCGGAGGGGCAGTACTGAGGGAGTGCCGTATTGCACTGTCGGAGGGGCAGTACTGAGGGAGTGCCACACTGTCAGAGGGGCAGTACTGAGGGAGTGCCGTACTGCGCTGTCGGAGGGGCAGTACTGAGGGAGTGCCGTACTGTCGGAGGGGCAGTACTGAGGGAGTGCCGTACTGCGCTGTCGGAAGGGCAGTACTGAGAGAGTGCCGTACTGTACTGTCGGAGGGGCAGTGCTGAGGGAGTGCCGTACTGTACTGTCGGAGGGGCAGTACTGAGGGAGTGCCGTACTGTACTGTCGGAGGGGCAGTACTGAGGGAGTGCCGTACTGCGCTGTCGGAGGGGCAGTACTGAGGGAGTGCCGTACTGTACTGTCGGAGGGGCAGTGCTGAGGGAGTGCCGTACTGTCGGAGGGGCAGTACTGAGGGAGTGCCGTACTGCACTGTCGGAGGGGCAGTACTGAGGGAGTGCCGTACTGTCGGAGGGGCAGTACTGAGGGAGTGCCGTACTGCGCTGTCGGAGGGGCAGTACTGAGGGAGTGCCGTACTGTCGGAGGGGCAGTACTGAGGGAGTGCCGTACTGTCGGAGGGGCAGTACTGAGGGAGTGCCGTACTGTCGGAGGGGCAGTGCTGAGGGAGTGCCGTACTGTCGGAGGGGCAGTACTGAGGGAGTGCCGTACTGTCGGAGGGGCAGTACTGAGGGAGTGCCGTACTGTCGGAGGGGCAGTACTGAGGGAGTGCCGTAATGTGCTGTCGGAGGGGCAGTACTGAGGGAGCGCCGTACTGTCGGAGGGGCAGTACTGAGGGAGTGCCGCACTGTCGGAGGGGCAGTGCTGAGGGAGTGCCGTACTGTCGGAGGGGCAGTGCTGAGGGAGTGCCGCACTGTCGGAGGGGCAGTGCTGAGGGAGTGCCGTACTGTCGGAGGGGCAGTGCTGAGGGAGTGCCGTACTGTCGGAGGGGCAGTACTGAGGGAGTGCCGCACTGTCGGAGGGGCAGTGCTGAGGGAGTGCCGTACTGTACTGTCGGAGGGGCAGTACTGAGGGATGAGACCTTAAACCGAGGCCCCGTCTGCCCTCTCAGGAGAATGTAAAAGATCCCGGGGCCACTATTTGGAAGAAGACCAGGGGGAGTTCTCCCCGGTGTCCTGGGACCAATATTTATCCCTCGACCAACATCACTAAAACAGATAATCCGGGTCATTATCACAGCGCTGTGTGTGGGATCTTGCTGTGCACAAATTGGCAGTCGCGTTTCCCACAATACAACAGTGACCACACTCCCAAAGTACTTCATTGGCTGTAAAGCGCTTTGGGACGTCCAGTGGTCGAGAAAGGCGCGATATAAAGGCAAGTCTTTCTTTTTAAATAATAACATATAATTTGCTTTTCTATTGTTCTGCCAAAGTGCATGACCTCACACTTTCCAACATTATACTCCATCGGACAAATTTTTGCCCACTCACTGAGCCTGTCTATGTCCTTTTGCAGATTTTGTGTGCTCCTCACACATTGCTTTTCCTCCCATCTTTGTATCGTCAGCAAACATGGCTACGTTACACTCGGTCCCTTCTTCCAAGTCGTTAATATAGATTGTAAATAGTTGGGGCCCCAGCACTGATCCCTGCGGTCCCACTAGTTACTGATTGACAACCAGAGAATGAACCATTTATCCCGACTCTCTGTTTACTGTTAGCTATCTTTTTGGCAGTGACCTCCTGGTGACCCCAACCTAAATTATGTACTGGGACATTGTCCGAAGGTGATCCCACCCTCTTCACCATAAGTTACATGGTGACCAGACCATCAACCGTACCTTGGACAGAAGAACATAAGAAATAGGAGCAGGAGTGGGCCATTCGGCCCCTCGAGCCTGCTCCGTCATTTAATACGATCATGGCTGATCCGATCATGGACCCAGCTCCACTTCCCTGCCCGCCCCCTTATCGGTTAAGAAACTGTCTATCTCTGTCTTAAATATATTCAATGTCCCGGCTTCCACAGCTCTCTGAGGCAGCGAGTTCCACAGATTTACAACCCTCTGAGAGAAGAAATTCCTCCTCATCTCAGTTTTAAATGGGCGGCCCCTTATTCTAAGACCATGCCCCCTAGTTCTAGTCTCCCCCATCAGTGGGAACATCCTCTCTGCATCCACCTTGTCGAGCCCCCTCATAATCTGATACGTTTCGATAAGATCACCTCTCATTCTTCTGAACTCCAGTGAGTAGAGGCCCAACCTCCTCAACCTTTCCTCATAAGTCAACCCCCTCATCCCCGGAATCAACCGAGTGAACCTTCTCTGAACTGCCTCCAAAGCAAAGTATATCCTTTCGTAAATACGGAGAGCAAAACTGCACGCGGTACTCCAGGTGTGGCCTCACCAATACCTTGTATAACTGGAGCAAGACTTCCCTGCTTTTATACTCCATCCCCTTTACAATAAAGGCCAAGATACCAGCCCTCTTACGTCAGACAAGGCCCCCGTGACGCGTCTTCAATACGGCCTCACAAACTCACCCCAAACATCTGCCGGAGGTCGGGGTCCCTGAATCTGAAGGGTATGTTGGAAACGTGAAGCCGCTTGGGTTGGGCCTTGCCATCCTCGCTCTCCTGCGTTTGCTGAGATCCATCTGGCTGGCTGCCATCATCGGGTTGCTGCCGAGTACAAGAGGGAAGAGAAAGGGATAGTCATGGCTCATGGTACATCCGTCATTGAAGGTTGGCATGCAGGTACAGCAGGCGGTGCAGAAGGCAAATGGCATGTCGGCCTTCACGGCGAGGGGATTTGAGGGGACCCGAGGGTCTAGCGAGAAGAGTGAACTGAGGGAAATCCTTATTAGTCAGGAAATGGTGTTCGGGAAATTGAAGGGACTGAAGGCCGATAAATCCCCGGGGCCTGATAGTCTACATCCCAGAGTACTTAAGGAAGTGGCCCTAGAAATAGTGGATGCATTGGTGGTCATTTTTCAACAGTCTATTGACTCTGGATCAGTTCCTATGGATTGGAGGGTAGCTAATGTAACCCCACTTTTTAAAAAAGGAGGGAGAGAGAAAACGGGTAATTATAGACCGGTTAGCCTGACATCGGTGGTGGGGAAATTGTTGGAATCAATTATTAAAGATGTAATAGCAGCGCATTTGGAAATCAGTGACAGGATCGGTCCAAGTCAGCATGGGTTTATGAAAGGGAAATCATGCTTGACAAATCTTCTGGAATTTTTTGAGGATGTAACTAGTAGAGTGGATAAGGGAGAACCAGTGGATGTGGTGTATTTAGAATTTCAAAAGGCTTTTGACAAGGTCCCACACAAGAGATTGGTGTGCAAAATTAAAGCACATGGTATTGGGGGTAATGTACTGACGTGGATAGAGAACTGGTTGGCAGACAGGAAGCAGAGAGTCGGGATAAACGGGTCCTTTTCAGAATGGCAGGCAGTGACTAGTGGGGTACCACAGGGTTCAGTGCTGGGGCCCCAGCTATTTACAATATACATTAATGATTTAGACGAAGGAATAGGGTATAATATCTCCAAGTTTGCAGATGACACTAAGCTGGGTGGCGGTGTGAGCTGTGAGGAGGATGCTAAGAGGCTGCAGGGTGACTTGGACAGGTTAGGTGAGTGGGCAAATGCATAGCAGATGCAGTATAATGTGGATAAATGTGAGGTTATCCTCTTTGGTGGCAAAAAAGGAAGGCAGAATATTATCTGAATGGTGACAGATTAGGAAAAGGGGAGGTGCAACGAGACCTGGGTGTCATGGTACATCAGTCATTGAAAGTTGACATGCAGGTACAGCAGGCAGTGAAGAAGGCAAATGGTATGTTGGCCTTCATAGCGAGAGGATTTGAGTATAGGAGCAGGGAGGTCTTACTGCAGTTGTACAGGGCCTTGGTGAGACCTCACCTGGAATATTGTGTTCAGTTTTGGTCTCCTAATCTGAGGAAGGACGTTCTTGCTATTGAGGGAGTGCAGCGAAGGTTCACCAGACTGATTCCCGGGATGGCAGGACTGACATATGAAGAAAGACTGGATCGACTAGGCTTATATTCACTGGAATTTAGAAGAATGAGAGGGGACCTCATAGAAACATATAAAATTCTGATGGGACTGGACAGATTAGATGCAGGAAGAACGTTCCCAATGTTGGGGAAGTCCAGAACCAGGGGACACAGTCTAAGGATAAGGGGTAAGCCATTTAAGACGAGATGAGGAGAAACTTCTTCACTCAGAGAATTGTGAACCTGTGGAATTCTCTACCTCAGAAAGTTGTTGGGGGCCAGTTCGTTGGATATATTCAAAAGGGAGTTAGATGTGGCCCTTACGGCTAAAGGGATCAGGAGGGGTATGGAGAGAAGGCAGGAGTGGGGTACTGAGGGAATGATCAGCCATGATCATATTGAATGGTGGGGCAGGCTCGAAGGGCCCAATGGACTACTCCTGCACCTATTTTCTATGTTTCTATGTTGAGCTCAAAACAGACAGTGACTTGGGGGCCGTTACAATGGTTTGCCCCTTTTTGCCGACTTCAGCTTTGAGGGGTTACATTGGACCATACACAGTAGACACCTCAAGTCGCTGGAGAAATACCACCAACGCTGTCTCCGCAAGATCCTGCAAATCCCCCGGGAGGACAGACGCACCAACGTTAGCGTCCTCGACCAGGCCCAACATCCCCAGCATCGAAGCACTGACCACACTCGACCAGCTCCGCTGGGCAGGGCCACATTGTCCGCATGCCCCAGACACGAGACTCCCAAAGCGAGCGCTCTACTCGGAACTCCTTCACGGGCAAGCGAGCCAAAGGTGGGCAGAGGAAACGTTACAAGGGACCACACCTCCCTGATAAAGTGCAACATCCCCACTCACACCTGGGAGTCCCTGGCCCAAAGACCAGTCCGCCCTAAGTGGAGGAAGTGCATCCGGGAGGGCGCTGAGCACCTCGAGTCTCGTCGCCAATTGCGAGCAGAAAGCAAGCGCAGGCAGCGGAAGGAGCGTGCGGCAAACCAGTCCCACCCTCCCCTTCCCTCAATGTCTGTCTGTCCCACCCGTGACAGGGTCTGTAATACCCGTACTTTTTCTGTGGCACCTTGTCAAATGCCATCTGAAAGTCCAAATACACCACATCCACTGGTTCCCCTTTATCCACCCTGTTCATTACATCCTCAAAGAACTCCAGCAAATGTGTCAAACATGACTTCCCTTCATAAATCCATGCTGACTCTGCCTGACCGAATTCTGCTTTTCCAAATGTCCCACTACTGCTTCTTTAACAACGGACTCCAGCATTTTCCCAGCCACAGATGTTCGGCTAACTGGTCTGGAGTCTCCTGCTTTTTGTCTGCCTCCTTTTTTTAAATAGGGATGTTACATTTGCAGTTTTCCAATCTGCTGGGACCTCCCCAGAATCCAGGGAATTTTGGTAAATTACAACCAATGCATCCACTATCACTGCCGCTACTTAGAAACATAGAAAATAGGTGCAGGAGTAGGCCATTCAGCCCTTCGAGCCTGCACCGCCATTCAATGAGTTCATGGCTGAACATGAAACTTCAGTACCCCATTCCTGCTTTCTCACCATACCCCTTGATTCCCCTAGTAGTAAGGACTTCATCGAACTCCTTTTTGAATATATTTAGTGAATTGGCCTCAACTACTTTCTGTGGTAGAGAATTGCACAGGTTCACCACTCTCTGGGTGAAGAAGTTTCTCCTCATCTCGGTCCTAAATGGCTTACCCCTTATCCTTAGACTGTGTCCCCTGGTTCTGGACTTCCCCAACATCGGGAACATTCTTCCTGCATCGAACCTGTCTAAACCCATCAGAATTTTAAACGTTTCTATGAGGTCCCCTCTCATTCTTCTGAACTCCAGTGAATACAAGCCCAGTTGATCCAGTCTTTCTTGATAGGTCAGTCCCACCATCCCGGGAATCAGTCTGGTGAACCTTCGCTGCACTCCCTCAATAGCAAGAATGTCCTTCCTCAGGTTAGGAGACCAAAACTGTACACAATACTCCAGGTGTGGCCTCACCAAGGCCCTGTACAACTGTAGCAACACCTCCCTGTCCCTGTACTCAAACCCCCTCGCTATGAAGGCCAACATGCCATTTGCTTTCTTAACCGCCTGCTGTACCTGCATGCCAACCTTCAATGACTGATGGACCATGACACCCAGGTCTCGTTGCACCTCCCCTTTTCCTAATCTGTCCCCATTCAGATAATAGTCTGTCTCTCTGTTTTTACCACCAAAGTGGATAACCTCACATTTATCCACATTATACTTCATCTGCCACGCATTTGCCCACTCACCTAACGTATCCAAGTCGCTCTGCAGCCTCACAGCATCCTCCTCGCAGCTCACACCGCCACCCAACTTAGTGTCATCCGCAAATTTGGAGATTCTCTTCAGAATCTCGGATGCAATCCATCAGGTTCAGGACATTTATCTGCCTTTCGTCCCATTATCTTACTGAGAACCACCTCCTTAGTGATTGTGATTGTGTTAAGTTCCACTCCCCCTATAGCCCCTTGACTAACCACTGTCGGAATATTGTTAGTGTCCTCTACCGTAAAGACTGATACAAAATATTGGTTCAGAAACGCCCTGTTTGGAAGAGAAGGGGTCTCCAATATTCAGATACTTTGTGCAACTCGCTGAGATGTCCTTATAAAGGAGAGACATGGTACTATCTTTATCTGGGACCACGAGGCACGCTGACATTGCTATCTCTGAGTGGCAGAAGCCACAGAAATAGATCGTGATACATCTGTTTTCAGGTTCTCGGTTAACCAGTGCAGGACACTGTGATGTGCGCACCGGCAAGGATGCTCAAAGTTTGGCAGAGCTGGTGCATTGGGAGTCTATTAGCGAGCCACGTGATGTGGAAGAAGGGACCGAGTGTAACGTAGCCAAGTTTGCTGACGATACAAAGGTGGGAGGAAAAGCAAGGTGTGAGGAGGACACAAAAAATCTGCAAAAGGACACAGACAGGCTCAGTGAGTGGGCAAAAATTTGTCCGATGGAGTATAATGTGGGAAAGTGTGAGGTCATGCACTTTGGCAGAAAAAAAATCAAAGAGCAAGTTATTATTTAAACGGAGAAAGATTACAAAGTGCCGCAGTTCAGCGGGACCTGGGGGTTACTTGTACATGAAACACAAAAGGATAGTATGCAGGTACAGCAAGTGATCAGGAAGGGCCAATGGTATCTTGGCCTTTATTGCAAAGGGGATGGAGTATAAAAGCAGGGAAGTCTTGCTCCAGTTATACAGGGTATTGGTGAGGCCACACCTGGAGTACTGCGTGCAGTCTTGCTCTCCGTATTTACGAAAGGATATACTTTGCTTTGGAGGCAGTTCAGAGAAGGTTCACTCGGTTGATTCCGGAGATGAGGGGGTTGACTTATGAGGAAAGGTTGAGGAGGTTGGGTCTCTACTCATTGGAATTCAGAAGAATGAGAGGTGATCTTATCGAAACGTATCAGATTATGAGGGGGCTCGACAAGGTGGATGCAGAGAGGATGTTCCCACTGATGGGGGAGACTGGAACTAGGGGGCATGGTCTTAGAATAAGGGGCTGCCCATTTAAAACTGAGATGAGGAGGAATTTCTTCTCTCAGAGGGTTGTAAATCTGTGGAACTCGCTGCCTCAGAGAGCTGTGGAAGCCGGGACATTGAATATATTTAAGACAGAGATAGACAGTTCCTTAACCGATAAGGGGGCGGGCAGGGAAGTGGAGCTGGGTCCATGATCGGATCAGCCACGATCGTATTAAATGGCGGAGCAGGCTCGAGGGGCCGAATGGCCCACTCCTTCCCCTATTTCTTAAGTTCCTATGTTCTTAAGAATCAATAAAACCCCAGCCAGTTGGGTTCAGGGGATCCACAATGGGGCAGGTGGTTGTGAGCCTGGTGGATGAACCGGTAATGTGCAGTGTGATTGTTAAACCCTTGCTAAATAAACCAACTAGTTCTTTGTGGTGTGTTGGCAGGAATTCTTAAGCTAAGAACCCATGACACCAATACGTTACAGATAATCTCACATTACTGGAGGGAATGGACCATGTACAGTAGACACCTCAAGTCGCTGGAGAAATACCACCAACGCTGTCTCCGCGAGATCCTGCAAATCCCCCGGGAGGACAGACGCACCAACGTTAGCGTCCTCGACCAGGCCAACATCCCCAGCATCGAAGCACTGACCACACTCGACCAGCTCCGCTGGGCAGGGCCACATTGTCCGCATGCCCCAGACACGAGACTCCCAAAGCGAGCGCTCTACTCGGAACTCCTTCACGGGCAAGCGAGCCAAAGGTGGGCAGAGGAAACGTTACAAGGGACCACCCCTCCCTGATAAAGTGCAACATCCCCACCGACACCTGGGAGTCCCTGGCCCAAAGACCAGTCCGCCCTAAGTGGAGGAAGTGCATCTGGGAGGGCGCTGAGCACCTCGAGTCTCGTCGCCAATTGCGAGCACGCAGAAAGCAAGCGCAGGCAGCGGAAGGAGCGTGCGGCAAACCTGTCCCACCCTCCCCTTCCCTCAACGTCTATCTGTCCCACCCTGTGACAGGGTCTGTGGTTCTCGTATTGGACTGTTCAGTCAGCCGAGAACTCGTGTTAGAGTGGAGGCAAGTCTTCCTCGATTCCGAGGGGCTGCCTATGAAATGACCTGAGAACTTCTGCCTCTTGTCAACCTTCGAGGGAGCAAGCTCTCTCGCAACAGGTCACCCGCTGTTGAAAAAGTGATGAATGTAAATGTTTTGTCCGCTTCCCAAAGGTCCCAGCTCCATCTCTGATAGGATTGTGACACTCGCAAACACGGCAGGCTCTGTCGTCAAACAGTAACACTCACACGTTACTCCCTCAATCCCTGGCAGTGTCCCAGTAATCGGCATTGAGCCCAGTAATGAGGGTCTACTTGACAGTGTCAGCTGTGTGTCAGTCGGTAACACTCTCGTTTGAGTCAGAAGCTCGTGGGTTCGAGTCCCACTCCAGGGACTTGAGCACAAAATAATCGAGGCTGACCCTCCCAGGGCAGTACTGAGGGAGTGCCGTATTGTACTGTCGGAGGGGCAGTACTGAGGGAGTGCCGTATTGTACTGTCGGAGGGGCAGTACTGAGGGAGTGCTGTACTGTGCTGTCGGAGGGGCAGTACTGAGGGAGTGCCGTACTGTACTGTCGGAGGGTCAGTACTGAGGGAGTGCCGTATTGTACTGTCGGAGGGGCAGTACTGAGGGAGTGCTGTACTGTGCTGTCGGACGGGCAGTACTGAGGGAGTGCCGTACTGTGCTGTCGGAGGGGTAGTACTCAGGGAGTGCTGTACTGTGCTGTCGGAGGGGCAGTACTGAGGGAGTGCCGTACTGTGCTGTCGGAGGGGTAGTACTCAGGGAGTGCTGTACTGTGCTGTCGGAGGGGCAGTACTGAGGGAGTGCCGTACTGCACTGTCGGAGGGGCAGTACTGAGGGAGTGCCGTACTGTCGGAGGGGCAGTACTGAGGGAGTGCCGCACTGTACTGTCGGAGGGGCAGTACTGAGGGAGTGCCGTACTGCGCTGTCGGAGGGGCAGTACTGAGGGAGTGCCGTACTGCGCTGTCGGAGGGGCAGTACTGAGGGAGTGCCGTACTGCGCTGTCGGAGGGGCAGTACTGAGGGAGTGCCGTACTGCGCTGTCGGAGGGGCAGTACTGAGGGAGTGCCGTACTGCACTGTCGGAGGGGCAGTACTGAGGGAGTGTCGCACTGTCGGAGGGGCAGTACTGAGGGAGTGCCGCACTGTCGGAGGGGCAGTACTGAGGGAGCGCCGTACTGTCGGAGGGGCAGAACTGAGGGAGCGCCGTACTGTGCTGTCGGAGGGTCAGTACTGAGGGAGTGCCACACTGTCGGAGGGGCAGTACTGAAGGAGTGCCGCACTGTCGGAGGGTCAGTACTGAGGGAGTGCCACACTGTCGGAGGGGCAGTACTGAGGGAGTGCCGCACTGTCGGAGGGGCAGTACTGAGGGAGTGCCACACTGTCGGAGGGGCAGTACTGAGGGAGTGCCGCACTGTCGGAGGGGCAGTACTGAGGGAGTGCTGCACTGTCGGAGGGGCAGTACTGAGGGAGTGCCGCACTGTCGGAGGGGCAGTACTGAGGGAGTGCCGTACTGCGCTGTCGGAGGGGCAGTACTGAGGGAGTGCCGTACTGCACTGTCGGAGGGGCAGTACTGAGGGAGTGCCGTACTGTGCTGTCGGAGGGGCAGTACTGAGGGAGTGCCGTACTGCACTGTCGGAGGGGCAGTACTGAGGGAGTGTCGCACTGTCGGAGGGGCAGTACTGAGGGAGTGCCGCACTGTCGGAGGGGCAGTACTGAGGGAGCGCCGTACTGTCGGAGGGGCAGTACTGAAGGAGTGCCGCACTGTCGGAGGGGCAGTACTGAGGGAGCGCCGTACTGTGCTGTCGGAGGGTCAGTACTGAGGGAGTGTCGCACTGTCGGAGGGGCAGTACTGAGGGAGTGTCGCACTGTCGGAGGGGCAGTACTGAAGGAGTGCCGCACTGTCGGAGGGTCAGTACTGAGGGAGTGCCACACTGTCGGAGGGGCAGTACTGAGGGAGTGCCGCACTGTCGGAGGGGCAGTACTGAGGGAGTGCCACACTGTCGGAGGGGCAGTACTGAGGGAGTGCTGCACTGTCGGAGGGGCAGTACTGAGGGAGTGCCGCACTGTCGGAGGGGCAGTACTGAGGGAGTGCTGCACTGTCGGAGGGGCAGTACTGAGGGAGTGCCGTACTGCGCTGTCGGAGGGGCAGTACTGAGGGAGTGCCGTACTGTCGGAGGGGCAGTACTGAGGGAGTATTGCCAGAAGAGAGCGGTGCTCGGAGCCGGTATATTTAGAAAGGGTATCTGGATCTGTCAGTCGGGGTAAATCACAGGACGATGTGGCAGGGAGGATCGGGAGGGGAGGGACCCAGCGAGGCTGTTTTTCGAGTCAGTGGGCCGGGCGGGGGGCCTGACCTAACTTTATACGGGCCGAGAATGGGACGTCCAGGACTCCCGCCGGTCAGCACCTCGGCTGCGGGAGCCTCTGGGGGAGACGGACGGTGCGGGCAGGGCCTGGGAGCTGGGCCTGAGGGATTAGAAGCCTCTGGGGTCCTGGAGACAGACGTACACAAGCCCAACGTCGACAGAGAGCCCCCGGAACGGCGGGGGAGTGCTCAGACTGGAGAATAATGCTCCCCCCCGCAGTCTGGGGGATAGTGGGCTCTTCCCAGTCCTAACCCCCACCCCCCCTCCACAGACTGTGCAATAGTGGACTCTCCCACACCCCCCACCTGGGCAATAGTGGACTCTTCCACAACCCCCCCCAACTGGGAAATAATGGACTCTTCCCACACCTCCCCACAGACTGGGGGATAGTGGAATATTCCACCCCCCCCATAGACTGGGGAATAATGGACTCTTCCATCCCCCCCCCCCCCAGCAGACTGGGGGAAAGTGGAATATTCCACCCCCCCACCCGCAGACTGGGGAATAATGGACTCTTCCACCACCCCCCACCCTGCAGACTGGGGGATAGTGGACTATTCCCCCTCCCCGCCCCGCAGACTTAGGGATTGTGGACTATTCCCCACCCCCTCGCAGACTGGGGGAAAGTGGACTATTCCACACCCCCCCCCCGCAGACTGGGGGGAAGTGGACTATTCCCCCCACCCCCGCAGACTGGGGGATAGTGGAATATTCCCCCCCGCCACAGACTGGGGGATAGTGGACTATTCCACCACCCCCCTCCCCCGCAGACTAGGGGAAAGTGGACTATTCCACACCCCACAGACTGTGGGATAGTGGACTATTCCCTCCCCCCCGCGCAGACTGGGGGATACTGGAATATTCCCCCCCCCACAGACTGGGGGATAGTGGTCTATTCCCCCCTCCCCCGCAGACTGGGGGAAAGTGGACTATTCCACCCCCCTCCTCCCCCCGCAGACTGGGGGAAAGTGGACTATTCCCCCCCCCACAGACTGGGGGAATGTGGACTATTCCACCCCACCCCCCCACAGACTGGGGGAAAGTGGACCCCCCACAGACTGGGGGAAAGTGGACCCCCCCCAGACAGGGGTATTTCAGGGGACAGCCTCCCCACCCCCCCACAGACTGGGGGAATGTGGACTATTCCACCCCACCCCCCCACAGACTGGGGGAAAGTGGACCCCCCACAGACAGGGGTATTTCAGGGGACAGCCTCCCCTCCCCCCACAGACTGGGGGAAAGTGGACTATTCCCCACCCCCCACAGACTGGGGGGATAGTGGACTATTCCCCCCCCCCCCCACAGACTGGGGGATAGTGGACTATTCCTCCCCCCCCCGCCCCCCCCCCCCCCCCCCCCCCGCAGACTGGTGGATAGTGGACCCCCCACAGACAGGGGTATTTCGGGGGACACCCTCCCCTCCCCCCAACACACTGGGGGATAGTGGACTATTACGCCCCCCCGCAGACTGGTGGATAGTGGACCCCCCACAGACAGGGGTATTTCGGGGGACACCCTCCCCTCCCCTCCGTACCAGGATAACTCGGGAACAGGACCTCCTGGACCCTGGCGGACTAAACTTCCCCGTCCCTCTCCTCGCTCGCCCCAGTCCCTCGACGACGGGGAGCTGAGCAAAGACCCGGGCTGTCCCGCCGGACCAGGTGGGAGTCAGGTGGCCACCTGCGCTCACGGCCCAGCAGACCTCGAGGGTGCCTCGGGACCCCTCGCTGACCGAGGTACCACTACTCCCTCCGTACACCGGCCGATTCCAAGGCTGTGGCGCTGATGGAGATACCCCCAGGACCCCTTGGAGACCAGGCTCTCAGATTATCGTCAAGCTCTATCAAGTGGGCTCGCTCCAACTCAAGACCCTCCCCAGCACCTTCACACCCAATGAATTACTCCACAAGGGTATTCTCGTATCCAGGCAACGGAATTGTACACAGCAAGATCCCACAAGGAGCAATTGACACATAGAAACATAGAAAATAGGTGCAGGAGTAGGCCATTGGGCCCTTCGAGCCTGCACCGCCATTCAATATGATCATGGGCTGATCATTCCCTCAGTACCCCACTCCTGCCTTCTCTCCATACCCCTTGATCCCTTTAGCCGTAAGGGCCACATCTCACTCCCTTTTGAATATATACAACGAACTGGTCCCCAACAACTTTCTGTGGTAGAGAATTCCACAGGTTCACTGCTCTCTGAGTGAAGAAGTTTCTCCTCATCTCGGTCCTAAATGGCTTACCCCTTATCCTTAGACTGTGAGCCCTGGTTCTGGACTTCCCCAACATCGGGAACGTTCTTCCTGCGTCTAACTTGTCCAATAGGACCAAAGAATGCGGAGTTATAGTGTTCGAAGACCAGGTCCTCAAATCCACCACCCAGCTCATGGTCTACAGGGCTGTAGTGATACCCACCCTCCTGTATGGCCCAGAGACATGGACCATGTACAGTAGGTATCTCACCCCCACCACCCAGCTCATGGTCTACAGGGCTGTAGTAATACCCACCCTCCTGTATGGCTCAGAGACATGGACCATGTACAGTAGGTATCTCACCCCCAGCACCAGCTCTGATGGTCTGCAGGGCTGTAGTGATACCCGCCCTCCTGTATGGCCCAGAGACAGGGACCATGTACAGTAGGTATCTCACGCCCAGCACCCAGCTCATGGTCTACAGGGCTGTAGTGATACCCGCCCTCCTGTATGGCTCAGAGACACGGACCATGTACAGTAGACACCTCACACCCAGCACCCAGCCCATGGTCTACAGGGCTGTAGTGATACCCGCCCTCCTGTATGGCCAGAGACATGGACCATGTGCAGTAGACACCTCAAGCCGCTGGAGAAATACCACCAACGCTGTCTCCGCAAGATCCTGCAAATTCCCCGGGAGGACAGACGCCCCAATGTTAGCGTCCTCGACCAGGCCCAACATCCCCAGCATCGAAGCACTGACCACACTCGACCAGCTCCGCTGGGCAGGGCCACATTGTCCGCATGCCCCAGACACGAGACTCCCAAAGCAAGCGCTCTACTCGGAACTCCTTCACGGGCAAATGAGCCAAAGGTGGGCAGAGGAAACGTTACAAGGGACCCACCCCTCCCTGATAAAGTGCAACAT